>NW_007251154.1:356029-377944 GCF_000164805.1 Carlito syrichta | reverse complement strand
TTGCTCAGGTAATCCTTCTGCCTCAGCCTTCCAAGTAGCTGGAACCACAAGCATGCGCCACCACACCCAGCGGGCTTTTTTATTTATTGTAGAGACAAGGTTACGCCATGTTGCTCAGGCTGGTCTCGAACCCCCGAGCTCATGCAATCCTCTCGCCTCTGCCTCCCAAAGTGCTGAGATTACAGACATGAGCCACCAAGCCCAGCTAGTATATTAATAAATTACTAGCTAGTCAAATATCTAGTCAAATATCCAATCAAACTTCTCTGATTCTTCTCACATCATAATCAATTGATGTCATGTAAGTCTTTTTTAATCCATAGATTCCCTCCCCCCTCCTTTTTCCAACAAATTTATTTATTGAAGAAACTGGATTGTTTAATCCTGATAATTTCCCACAGTTTGGATTTTTTCCCCTGGAGTTACCATATTTCTTTGTTACCTATGTTTCCTGTAAACTGGTAATTAGATTTAGAGGTTTACTCAGATACAATTTCCATTTGGGGGCAAGATTTCTTCATTGGCAATCTATATTTTCATTAGTAGATGTATCTGGTTATCTCTTTTTATGATGTCTCTTTTATGCAGTAGGGGTTGCAAAATGGTGGTGTCCCAATTATATAATTCCCTCCTCATTTATTAACTGGAAACTTCTCTCCCCAACTGTTTTGTTATTGTAGTGTACAGTGCACACAGGAAAAGCAGGAAAAATACTTGATTTACTCCCTTGAGTTTTAAGTTTTAAAAACAATGAGTTGGAGGAAAAAAAGAACCTTGCCCTCAAAAAACTAAAGGAAAAAAAAATCTTAATCATAAACAAGCATTTCAAAATGGATCATAGACCTAAATGTGAAAAGTAAACATTAAAGCTTCTAGAAGAAAATACAGGGGGCCCAAAAAAAAGTATATACATTTTAAGAGTTGTTATCTGTGTATTACTTTTCAAAGTTGAATCAAATTACAGTAGCAATGTATAGTATGACATTCGCTCAACCATGCTTCTGCCATTTTTCTTTGTTCTGCCTGTCTCATGGTGACACTAGCATTCATTTGATTAACACTGTCTTTTGAGCAAATGTCATACTTAAAATGTGTATACAGCCGGGCTCGGTGGCTCAGCCTGTAATCCCCGCCTTTGGGAGGCTGAGTGAGTGGATTGCCTGAGCCCGCGGGTTCGAGACCCGCCTGGGCAGCGAGACCTCATCTCTACAATAAATCAAAAAATCAGCTGGGCGTGGTAGTGCATGACTGTAATTCCAGCTACTCGGAAGGCTGAGGCGGAAGGATCGCCGGAGCCCAGCAGGTCGAGGCTGCGGTGGCCGGGAGTGGCCACTGCACTCCAGTCTGGGTGACAGAGTGAGACTCCAACTCAAAAACAAACAAACAAACAAACAAACAAAATTTCATGGAGGATGTCTGTTAAGTATACAGATCGACTGAATAGCAGAACTTGTGGGGAAGGTATAGTTCATAACATGTACAAATGGAGAGAAATAAAGGAAAGGATGTGACATGTGTGAAAGATAATAGAGAACTGGTTTGACTAAAATTAAGTGTTTTGATGAAGATGAAGAATATTTATGCTTGCTTTGATATAAGTAAACTTGGACACGTAAGTTCCTTTTACCAAGAAGATATAGCAAGGAAGTTCAACCAGTTTAAGTGAAATGAAAAAATAGATTCTTAATGTAAACTACTCTGGAAGATAACACAAGTAGTCAAGTATGGAAGATGTGAAATCAGAAGAATCCCAATAGGAATACAGAAGGCTTGCATGTAAGGGGTATTTGGAAGCAAGAATTCTGAGAGGCAAAGCAGATGAGCTAAGGGCATAATTGCAGAGTAATGATTAGGTACTTATCAGAATTATCTGAGGGCACGAAAAATCACATTTCTCCTGTCCCTATTCAGCCCAAATTGAGAACCAGTGCTTCATGGAGTAGAATCCTATCATTTATTAGAATCTGGTATGAGATGGGATTGGTAGATACTGAAAAAAGGTTGATAAATGCTATAATAAAGTCTCAGGACAGAGACTTGGATATATACACCCAATAAAAATAACTGATAAAATACCACTCCAATTACATAACCTGGGGAATAACTTGAGAATAATGTTGCCTTCTATGTAAACAATAGCTATTATTTTTATTGGGTTTGAAGTCCCTACTTTGTTCTTACCATTCATGTTGAACTAAACAAATTAACAGTCTAAAATACTTCCATGCCCATCATACAGCAGAATAACATAAATATACAAAAAAGACATTAAAGGACTATTCATAACAATTATATTAAATTATTCATATTTTACTACAAAGATTCCTTCCAAGCTTTTGTGAAGGTGTAAACTTTGGTTTACCTAAAGCAAAATATTTCATCAGTTTTGAAAAATATACCAAATTTCCATTTGATCAGCTATCAAAATCTGTTAAGCAATGTATGGTCACATCTTCTCTAATACGTCAAAATTCAATAAAATTGCATCATTAAAACTAGGATACAAGATAGCACGAGCCTTTTGGAGTAAATAATATAAAATACACAGCATCACATCGTAAGTATCTTTGTGAAAAAAGTTTAGCTTAAATTTTATTAAGACTTTTGAACAGGGGTTCTCAAACTTGTCTCAGGACCCCTTTACACTCTTAAAATTATTGGGAACCTCAGAGAAATTTTGTTTATCTATGTTATGTCCACTGATATTTACCAAGTAGGAGTTAAAACTGAGAAAGTTTAAAAGTATTTATTAATTCATTAAAAATTACAAAACTAAGTCCAATATGTAAATAATATAAAACATTTAAAATTAACTCAATATCTTTCAAAATAAGAAAAACTTAGCAACAAGACTAGTTTTGTTTTATACTTCTGCAAATCTTTCAAAAATATATGGTCTAACTGAAGATAACTGAATTTTCATTATTTGCTTCTGCATTTACTCTGCTGTAACATCATACATGCAGTATCACACATAATTTAGTCTCTGGAAAATGACACCATATACTTTCGGGTGAATGCAAGTTAAAAAGACAAAATTATTTTTACATTGTTGAGATTCCCCAACTATTTCACGGTATACTTGTATAAAAAAGTTAATGACACCACAGGGAAGCAAACAGATAAATTCAGAATGTGGAACAGTCCTCAAAATAATTCATCTAAGCCGGGCTCGGTGGCTCAGCCTATAATCCCGCACCTTTGGGAGGCTTTGCCACTGCACTCCAGTCTGGGCAACAGAGTGAGACACCAACTCAAAAAAAAAAAAAAAAAATTTCATCTAATTTCTTCAATAAATCTGTGGCATGCAGAAAAAGAAAGTGGAAGCAATAGTTCTAGATTAGGAGATAAAACAACAAAATATATTCTGTGGATATCAAAAGAGTCTATTTTGAACACTGACTGCTAATGAACATATATGATACAACGGGGAAAATATCTGAATAGTTTCAGGGTACTAGATGATCCAGAAAATACAGTTAATTTTTTCAGGCATACTATACTTACAATATGGTTATGTAAGAAAAGATCTGTATTTTTAAAAGCAGTATAATGAAATATGTAGTGGTAAAATGAAATCTGTCAGGTTCCAACTGGACAACTGTAGAAAATAATGTCAGCCGGGCTCGGTGGCTCAGCCTGTAATCCCGTGCCTTTGGGAGGCTGAGGTGAGTGGATTGCCTGAGCCCGCGGGTTCGAGACCCACCTGGGCAGCGAGACCTCATCTCTACAATAAAACTGAAAAAAAATTAGCCAGGCGTGGTAGCGCATGCCTGTAATTCCGGCTACTCGGAAGGCTGAGGCGGAAGGATTGCCGGAGCCCAGCAGGTCGAGGCTGCGATGGCCAGGAGCGGTCACTGCACTCCAGTCTGGGCGACCAAGTGAGACTCCAACTCAAAAAAAAAAAAAAAAAAAAGAAAATAATGTCAGCAAACATGAACTATAATGAGTACTTAAACTATGGATAAAGTATTAATTTATGCCTTAAGTATTGTAGGTACTCATATAAGATTTATTCAATTAATAAATCAACTGAAGTCATTCAGAGAAAAGTCTGTGAACAAATTAATTTGACAAAGCATCTTGAAGTAAAAACATTACTTTTAATTCAGGCACTAAGCTATGTGGTTGGAAAGAATGAGATCTTAGATAATGCTTTCTACTACAGTCCCCTTTTATATGGTTTGATGTTATACATCTCGTGATTCTGTTAGATGTGATCCAAAGTCACCAATCCATTAGGGGAAGACTTACACTGGTCACTCGACGGTAGATCTGCGCAGCATTTTGGCACTCTGAGTATGGATATTCAGATGTAGCCATCTCAAGCATGCACATCCCAAAAGCATAAACATCAACGGACTCATCATATTTCTCCTCATACATCTCAGGGGCCATGAACTCTGGGGTACCTTAAATTAAAAGAATGATTCAAACTCAGTGCAAGCAGAAGCTTCAGATGTTATTCACCAGGCAGAGAAGCACAGGGGATGACCTGAGAGAGAAGAAATTGGAATAAGGGGGAAAAGAAAGAAAGAAGGGGAAAAAAGAGGAAGGAAATCTTCTCAGACAGTGTGTTCCACCAAATATCTTACAGAAGATCTTCCACTGCAAGACCTTTGTAAGAAATTGAAGAGGGTCAAGTGTCTGCTTATTTATTTACAGTTTAAATGGATTCCTGTTTTACAATATGTCAAAATAGAGCCTTCGGCTAAGATATAAATTAATATAACTCATTAAAAACAAATGGAAGAAAAAAGGTAAGATACTAGTAAGAAATAAAGCCGATATAATGGCATCTACCTGTAAGATAAGGTAATGGGTTAAAAAAGATCAAAATACTTGTCTGCCCCCTACTGTATGGTAGCCTGCAAGGCTAACATTTACAGCTAGTCTCTTGCCATTAACATTCTATGTGATTAGTTTCACTTTTTAAGAAGGCCTTGCAATGAAAAACTCCATATGCAATACATTTTAAAAGTAATAAAATGTAATTGTCTACAAAGGTCACTCACCGGAGCCCTTTTCTTCACATACTTACCATCCTACCTGCAGATACAAGAAATACAGTGAGGGACATCCTACAGGCAAAAAACACATATATACACACACAAATATAGAACTCAAATATAGACTGATTTATGAGCACAAAGGTGTGATCCTACAAAAGTTAGGCTGTGTAATGCTTCCAAAAATTAACTCTGTATTCCTCAAATTATAGGGCATTTCTAAGAATAGGCATGTACACTATGATTCAATAAACAAGCAAGCAAGCAAATAAACAAGAAAATAAAAACCATTATGTCAGAGATCGTAAGATCCCAAATACAATGAAAGAAATGTGACGAAGACTAAAAGGAAGTTCAGCTTCAAATAACTCTTTTCCCACCCTTCTTGTGAATGTCTTTTAAGGAAATGAAAAAATAGCATTCTAAATCCTAGTTAAATAATTGTCCAAGGAGAACATTGGTTTGTAAGGATGAACAAATAACTGGTATTCATACTTTCCCTATTCATACTTAGGTTTTTGGTCCACTTAAAAAGTAATGGGTTCCTTTTACTGTTGTCTCCTTTTAGGGGGAGTAGAACGTTTGTGAAGATTTCAAGTTCTTAAATTGTGAGAAAGCTTATCAAAATAGGCATTATTTTTCCAGCTATGACTCTCTAATGAATAGTTAAAAGTCTGAAAGGGACAGACTTGTTCTTTAGATGAGTGATTCTTAACAGAGAGCAATTTTGCCCTCCAGGAGACATACAGCAATGTCTGGAGATATTTTTGGTTAGAACAATTAGGGGCAGGTAGACAGGGTGTATGCTACGGCATCTAGTGGGTAGAGGCTGGGGATGCTGCTGATAAATCTTCCAATGCACAAGACAGTCCCTCACAACAAAGAATTATGCAGCTATAGATAGATAGATCATAAATTCTGAAGAGTGGAAGTTTAAAAAAAAAAAATCTTTTTTTTTTTAATTTCTCCTAAAGAGACAGAGTCTCACTCTGTCACCCATGCTGGAGTATAGTGGCACAATCACAGTTCACTGCCATCTTGAACTCCTGGGCTCAAGCAATCTTCCTGTCTCCCAGAAGTGCTAGGATTACAGGTATGAGTTACTAAGCTGGCCCCACAATTTTACATTAAAGTGCTATCAGGCAGATATTTTCGAATATACATATATATCCAACAGACATTTTAGAAACTAAATAAATTTCATTTATGAAGAAATTAATATACCATAACTATTACATAAATAGTACATAATACTATTAAAAGTATGACTCAGTAAGATTTTACAATAGGTTTGCCAACAAAGTTTACCTTACTTCTGTCAATGTAATGTTATAAAACATCAACAGTCTTAAAGATAATTCTAGAAGCATAAATAGAATTTCATACCTCATAAGTAGAACTAATCACCTCTCAGGTTCAAGCTATGATTTTTTGAAGGTTTATTTACTCAACAAAAATTCTGATAGAGCCAGTTTTCTAAATAAAAGGAATGTCAGAAGGCTCTAAGGTACGCCCGAAACATACCTATTACACTCTTGGCAAAAGAAGCCCGCTTCAGAGTTGCCAGACCAAGGTCTCCAATCTTGACTGAGCCAGTAGGGCCAGTGATAAAGATGTTGTCACACTTAAGATCCCGGTGAATAATAGGTGGAGTTCGAGTATGAAGAAACTGAAGTCCTTTAAGGATCTGACGGCACCAGCTTCTTAGAACTTTGATCTTCATCACTTTAAACCTTTTTAGGTACCTGAAAAAGGCAAAATACACCAAACAAGTTATCAATGATATGAGTTGCTGCTTTGAAGAATTCCATTAAATTCTAACATGGCTGAGATGGAAATATCAAGTTTAGAACATTAAGACTCAGTAACTTCAAAGGTTAGTGATACTTTTAGTAAGGTTCAAGGTGCTAGGACAGTTTAAAATGAAAATTATATGAAGACGCAGACAAGTCTTCCAAATACTTTTCATCTAAACAGTTACAGTATTAGGTAACTAGTTTTTCTTAAAGAAATGAAAGATCAAGTTGATTGTATCAACATTAGCAATATCTAACTATTTTAAAACAGAAAATATATATATTTTTAGATTGGAAAATATAGTCACTTTAGAAAGTAAATCAGAGGGAGAGACAGGATTCACTTCTCCAAGGTAGGAAAGGAGATCAGAGGTTAGGAAACATGGTGGCAGTTACAGCTCAAAGAACACATGGTCACACCAGAGTTTAGTAAGGCAATGGCCAGAAAATATTTAATTAGTGATTAGAAAGAAAATTCTGACAACAAAGCAGCAAGTATAAATTCCTTAAAATTAGGTCACTGTTAAAATGATTAAGACATAGAGTCCTGCTTCTGTTAAATGGTGGAGTAGCTCTTATCAGATGCAGATATACAAGGTGGGACCAAAAAGAATCAGTGGAATTATCTTTTGGAAGGCAGGCTCCTTCTGGGAATACACTGGCATCACTACACCAGCTAGCATTGTTGTGAGACTCTGCGTTGAGTTTCAGTGAAGTTTTTTTGGAGGCTCATCATGGGTGATTTATGAGGACACTTGCCTGTCACACAGCAGTTTTTGACCAAAAAATGGTATGGCCTCCATGCTCCACCTTCCCTAGTAACCCAATCGTGCCCCAAGTGACTTTTGTTTCCTAGATGAAAAGAAATCCTCAAAGGAAAAACTTTTGTCGATGTGGAAGAGGTGAAACAAAAAAATGGCAGAAGCACTAAAAGACATCAAAATTGATGAGTTTGAAAAATGTTTTGAGCAGTGAAAAAAGCATCTCTATAGGTGTATTCCAACAAATGGAGAGAACTTTGAAGGTGACTGAAATTTAAACATGTAAGAATAAATACACAATTTTTTATAAATAAATTCTGGATTTTTGGGGATCCCCTCTCATATTTCTAAATTGTAGCAAAAAAATATACAAAACTACTAATTGAAGATTCTAGAGAAATCAAAATCAGTCATAAATTGAAAGGGACAAAGGTAAAGCATTGCTTTGAACTTCCTATTTTCTATACAGCTTCGCCTAAGGGAAAGTCCACTTTTGACTGCTAGACTCCAAACAGAAATAAGGGAAATTTGGAAAGTCCACAGCATCAAAAACGGTGCTGTCTAATAGACCGTTCTGCAATGATGGCCTGTTCAATAAAGTAGTCACTTGCTAAATGTGACTATTTATATTAAATGTAGATTAATTAAAATTAAAAAATGATGTTTCTCAGTTCCTCGAGCCGCGTTTCAAGTGCTCAACAGCCACACATAGCCAATGGCTACCATTTAGGACAGTGTACATTACAGAACATACCCATCACTGTAGAAAGTTATTTTGGACATCAGAGATCTAGAAAGGGGAAAACCACAGAAAGGAGGCACAGAAGGAGAACCCTAAACTGTGCATATTTACTCTGTCTAAATCTCTTAACTGACTTCTGAAATACAACAAGAGGGAACAATTCTAAGCAGCTCAGCTAATGTTAAATAAACTGAATAAAGATTACTGATTCTACCCACTGCAGAGAAGATACATATGGGGATTGAATTTCATTGCATATTTTATCTGGAAACATTCAGGAAAAAAAATGAAGAGCACTAAAAATGTTAAATATAAAAGATTTTATTTTCCTAGTATCTTTAAAATACATATGACTAGTTAAAGGAAAATCTGTGACATTGTGTGTGTGATATATATACATTCTATTATATATTTATTGTGTTTTTCAGCACCTGAATTTGTTTGGTTCCTTTTCGTAATTTTTATCTCTTTATTGATATTCTTTATTTGTTGAACTAAAATTTTCTGTACTCTAACATTTGGCTGCCATTGTTCTCAGTACTTAGTTTTCCAGTTTTGTGGACCATATCATATATGAAAATGACATGATAAAAAACAAGTATTAGAGGGGACAAACAAAACTTTGTGTCTTATAACTTACATGAAATGATACAGTATTGATCCTAAAAATATTGTGAAAAGTTAAAGACAGAAATGAAATCTCTAGAGCAACCACTTAAAAAAACATATATATATATATATATATATATATACACAAAGAGCTCCAGAGTCAACTAAAAAACCTAACAGTAGAACTAAAATAAAATTCTAGGCTCGGTGTGGTGGCTGATGCCTGTAATTCCAGCATTTTGGAATGGCAAGATGGGAAGATAGCTTGAGGTCAGGAGTTCAGACCTGCTGAGCAACACAGCAAGAACCTATCTCTACAAAAAATTGTTTGAAAAATTAGCCAGACATGGTAGCATGCACCTGTAGTTCCAGTTACTCAGGAGGCTGAGATGGGAGAATGGATTGAGACCAGGAGTTTGAGGCTGCAGTGAGCTAATGAATGCAACCTTGCACTCCAGTCTGAGTGACAGAGCAAGACTCTATCTCTTAAAAAAAAAAAAAAAAAAGTTAGCTTTATTGTGAAAGATACAACTCAGAAACAGCCAAATAAAAGAGATGCATAGGGCAAGGCATGAGGAGTTTTAGAGTTGCCATGCCCTCTCTGGTGCACCATACTCCTAGCACCTCATTCAGAAGTTCCTATATATTATTTATTTTTATTTTTTTGAGTTGGAGTCCCGGTTTGATTTTTTTATTTACTGTAGAGATGAGGTCTCACCAAGTTGCCCAGGTGGGTCTCGAACCTGCCAGCTCAGGCAATCCACTCACCTCAGCCTCCTAAAGTGCTAGGATTACAGGTTGAGCCACCGAGTCCGGCTCTATATATAATTTTTAATTGTCAACTATATTTTACAATAAAACTGGAAAAGAATAAAAATATAATTCTACTTAATTTGGGTAAAGTGATTAAAGATAATTAATAGCAAGGGGTTTTAAGGTTTCAAAAAATATATATCAAAACAGTTACTAACGGCAGGTGAGGAAAAGGCTGCCTAGGAGGCATAAGAGTATTTTCTGACTTGATGAAAAGGTTCTATACCTTAAGAGTTTTGGTTACAGCCGGGCTCAGTGGCTTAGCCTGTAATCCCGTGCCTTTGGGAGGCTGAGGTGAGTGGATTGCCTGAGCCCGCGGGTTCGAGACCCGCCTGGGCAGCGAGACCTCATCTCTACAATAAATAAAAAAATCAGCCAAGCGTGGTAGCGCACGCCTGTAATTCCGGCTGCTCGGAAGGCTGAGGCGGAAGGATGGCCGGAGCCAAGCAGGTCGAGGCTGCAGTGGCCGGGAGCGGCCACTGCACTCCAGTCTGGGCGACAGAGTGAGACTCCAACTCAAAAAAAAAAAAAAAAAAAAAAGAGTTTTGGTTACACAAGTGAATGCCTTTGTCAATACTCAATGAATCATTACAATTATGATTTATGTTTATTTACTGTAAGGAAAAATAAAGGCTATATATTGTATTTGCATTCTAATTATTGAAAAGCATTAATAACTGAAGAGTTTATGAGTGAAGTATGCTGCTACCTGTAATTTATTTTGGATTAAATAAGATATATTGATGAGGGATGAATAGATGAACATAAGGTGGCAAAACAAATGTAGCCATAAGTTAATAACAATAGAATCTTGGTGGTATGTTTGTGTTTACTGTGTAATTATTTCAATTTTTCTATATAATTTAAAACTTTCATAATAAAATGCTAGGAGCCTAATTTGTCATTATTCTTCCTTATACATGTCCTGTTTTTAACCAAAAGGGTTAGCCTAGCATTAACTTTACATGCTCGCTTTTTTATTTAACTATTTGCATAGCATCCCTGCTTATAGAAAACCTGTCTATCTTTTAAGTCCTTGTTGAAATCTTATCTATCATTAAAGACCTTCAAGATTATCCCAGCTAGCAGGAGGGAATCACATTTTCTTCTCAACTGCTACTAAAATAAAAAATTATACACATACTATGATTCACATTTAAAGCTCTTAATAACAAAGATATTTTGATTCTATAATGAGGCTGGATGCAGTGGCTCATGCCTGTAATCCCAGCATTTTGAGAGGCTGAGGTGGAAGGACTGCCTGAGCCCATGATTTCCAGACCAGGAGTTTGAGATCAGCCTAGGCAACATAACCAGACCCTGTCTCTACCAAAAAAAAAAAAAAAAAAAACAAACCCTAAAAAACTCAATCTGGGTGTAGTGGCACATGCTACTTGGCAGGCTTATGAGGGAGGATTGCCTGAGCCTGGGAGTCTAAGGCTGCACTGAGCCATGATGGCACCACTGCCCTCTAGCTGGGGTAACAGAGTAAAACTATGACTCAAAAAAAAAGTCTATCACAAAGAGTACTTCAGGGCCCTTCATTATGACTAATTTTTGTTCAAACACATTGAAGTAAAAACCCAGTAGTTTAAAAGCCCCACCCTCACAATCAGAGCTCCAAATCAGTTTTCTTAGTACTAAAATATTTGCTATAAACTGACAATCAACTCATGGTTAAACGGGAGTAATTACAGTACCTATTCTACAAAAATCAGAAGACTAAGTGCTGAGAACAATGGTTGCTAAATGTTAGAGTACAGAAGATATTCAAGAGAATATTCAGTTCATATAGAGAATATCAACGAAGTCTTGGAAATTATATTAAGGAACCACAGAGAATTCAGGAGCTGAAAAATACAGTAAGTAAAAATTCACTCAGGGGTTTTAATAGCATGTTTATCACACAGAAGAAAAAGGCAGCAAGCGTGAAAACAGATCAACTGAAATTATCCAGCCTGAGGAACAGAAATGATGACAATCTAAGACAGGGGTCCCCAACTCCCTTTCGTGGTCTGTTAGGAACGGGGCCATACACAGCAGGAGGTCAGTGGAGGGTCAGCAGAGCTCTACCTCCTCTCAGATCAGCGGCAGCATTGGAGTCTCATAGGAGTGTGAACTCTATTGTGAACTGCTGATGCAGGGATCTAGGTTGTGCACTACTGATGAGAATCTAATGCCTGATGAAACGCTCCCATCCCCCATCCCATGGACAAACTGTCTTCCATGGAAACTAGTCCCTGATGCCAAAAAAGTTGATAACTGCTGGTCTAAGAGACCCTGTGGGATATCATTAAGCTAAATGCAAAATGGGAGACCCAGAAGAAGAAAGTAAAGAATAGAAAGAATATTTGAGAAAAGAATGGCTTCAAATTTCCCAGATTTGATAAGATATGAATTTACATATCCAAAACCTCAACAAACTCCAAGAAGGAAAAGATCTACATTAAACATTATATTCAAACTGTTGAAAGATAAAGACAAGGACAGAATCTTGAAGGTAGCAATAAAAAAGTGACTCATCATAAGCAAGGGACCTCAATAAGGCAATGAGCTTTTTCAGCAAAACCACAGAGGTCAGAAAGCAGTGAGATGACATATTTAAACTGCCAAAAGGAAAAAAAATCAAAAACTAAAAACTGCCAAACAAGAATTTTATAGGCAGAAACAAAGGATAAATTAATACCTTCCCAGATAAACAAAAGCTGAGGCAGTTTGTTAGTAGTACATCTGACCTCCAAAAAATGCTAAAAAGAATTCTTAGACTAAAATGAAAAGTACATTATACAACTTGAAGCCACAAGAAGAAATCAAATTTCTGGTAAAGGTCACTACATAGACAAATACTAAAACCAATATTAATGTATTTTTGGCTTATAACTCCCTTTGTTCCCTACATGATTTAAAAGACAAATGTATAGAACAATGACTACGAATCTATGCTAATAGGTATACAATGTATAAAGAAAACATGTGACAACAAAAGCAAAATGGAAAAGGGAGTGTGGAGCTATAGAATCAGAGATTTTGTATGTTATTAAAGCTAAGTTGGTATGAATTCAGAGTAGACGATTAGAAATTTATGGTGTTAACTGTGATCCTCACGGTAATCAGTGATAAAGTATCTAAAGAATATACACACACACACACACACACACACACACACACACACACACACAAAAGGAAATAAGGGGATCAAAATGGTACACTACGCAAAAAAATCAATTAATACAAAAAAGGCAGTTTAGAGGAGATAAAGAACAAAAAAGGTCTCAGACTGCTCTCAGGATCTATTAAGGGAATGAAAGGTGTAAGACATATAGAAAACAAACAGCGCCGGGCTCGGTGGCTCAGCCTGTAATCCCGTGCCTTTGGGAGGCTGAGGTGAGCGGATTGCCTGAGCCCATGGGTTTGAGACCCACCTGGGCAGCGAGACCTCATCTCTACAATAAATCAAAAAATCAGCCGGGCGTGGTAGCGCGCGCCTGTAGTTCCAGCTACTTGGAAGGCTGTGGTGGAAGGATCGCTGGAGCCCAGCAGGTCGAGGCTGCGGTGGCCGGGAGCGGCCACTACACTCCAGTCTGGGCGACAGAGTGAGACTCCAACTCAAAAAAAAGAAAAGAAAAGAAAACGAACAGCAAAATAGCAAAGTCATTCATTATCACTGATCACTTGAAATGTAAATAGATTAAACTCTCCTATCAAAAGACAGAGATGGGCAGAATGGATGTGGGGGGGGAACCAACTATATGCTGTCTGTAAGACTCACTTTGGGTACAAGACAAACAGGATAAAAATAGAAGGATGAAAAGAAGATATTCCATGCAAATGCCAAACAAAGAAGGATAAGGTGTCTAAACTAATATCAGACAAAATAGACTGAGGAAAAACTGATACAGGGGATAAAGAAGAGCATTATATATTAATAGAAGAGTCAATCCATAAAAAAGTAACAATTATAAACATATACACATAAAACACAGCTCCCAAATAATAAAGCAAACACTGACAGAATTGAAGAGAGAAATTAGCTCTAACAGTTGGAGACTTCAATATTCCACTTTCAATAATGAACAGAATATCTAGACAGAAATCAGAAAAGAAACAGAGGATTTGAGCAACACTATAAACCACCTAAAGGTGACATATATAGAACATACCACCCAAGAACAGCTGAATACACATTCTTCTCAAGTGTACACAGAACATTTCAAGAAATCTCCCAACAAAGACAAGTCCAGTACCAGATGACTTCACTGCTGAGTTCTATTAAACATTTAAAGGAGAATTAATACATTTACTTAAACTCTTCCAAAAAGTAGAAGGGGAAGGAAATACTTCCTAAGCCATTCTATGAGGCCTGATATTAAAGACACCACAAGAATAGATCAATATCCCTTATGTATGTAAAAATGTTCAACAAAATATTAGCATATTAGCAAACTGAACTCAACTGCATAGTAAAAGGATTATACATCATGACCAAGTGAGATTTATCTATGAGATTAAAGAGTGGTTCAACACAAGAAAAATAATCAGCATAATGTACCACATTAGTAAACCAAAATACATAATTATCTCACTTGATACAATATTCAACTAAATCTAATAGCTTCCCATAATTCAAATACTCAACAAACTAGGAATAGCAGAGAACTTTCTCAACATGATAAAGAGCTATGAAAAACCCATAGCTAACATTATACTCAAAGGTGAAAGTCTGAAAGCTTACCCTTAAGGAATATGATAAGGATAATCACTGCGATTCACACTGTAAGTTCTATATAAAACAATTAGACGAGGAAAATAAGGTATCCAAACTGAAAAGGAAGAAGTAAAACTATCTATCTGCAGATGATTTGATCCTATAAATAAAACCAAAAGAATACACAACATATACACACAAAAACAACACATAAGATAATAAAATAATTCAGCAAAGTTACAAAAGTACAAGATTAGCACACAAACCAGTTGTACTTATATGTACCAGCAATTAACAATCTGAAAAGGAAATATTAAAAATTCCATTTGCAACAGCATCCAAAAGAATAAAGGCTCTAGAAATAAATTTAGCAAGGGAAGACTTGTATATGTAAATTATAGCAGTGCTAAAAGAAATTAAAGATGACATAAATAAGTGGAAAGACATCCTGTGTTCATGAATTACAAGACTTAATGTAGTTAAGATAGCAATACCACCCAAAGTGAACTACAGATTTTATACCATCCCTATGAAAAGTCCAAAGTCTTTTTTGTAGAAATGGAAATTTAGTCCTAAAATTCATATAAAATTACAAGGAGATCCAAACAGTGAAAACGATATTAAAAAAGAGTAACAGAGAACTCACAACTCTTATTTTCAAAACTAACTATAAAGCTACAGTCACCACTCTTATTTAATACAGTGCAGGAAGACCTAGTCAGAGCAATCAGGCAAGATAAAGAAATAAAGGGTATCCAGATTGGAAAAGAAACCAAACTATCTCTGTATGCTGACAATATGATCTTATAGCTAGAGAATCCTAAAAATTCCTCCAAAAGATTCCTGAACCTGACAATTGAATTCAGTAAAGTCTCAGGATACAAAACCAATACACAAAAATCAGTAGCACTGCCATATACCAATAGGGACCAAGCTGAGAATCAAATCAAGAACTTGATTCCATTTACAATAGCAGCCAAAAAGCTAAAATACCTAAGAATATTTTAACCAAGGAAGTAAAAGATCTCCACAGGGAGAACTATAAACACTGATGAAATAAATTATAGATAACACAAAGGAAAAAACATCCCATGCTCATGGATTGGAAGAATCAACATTGTTCAAAATGACTATGTTACCCAAAGTAATACCCAGATTCAATGCAATCCCTATCAAACTATCAATGCCATTTTTCACAGAACTAGAAAACAATGATCCTGAAATTCATATGGAACCAAAAAAGAGCCAGAATAACCAGAGAAATCCTAAGCAAAAAGAAGAAAACTGGAGACACATCACACTACCTGACTTTAAATTATACTGCAAGGCTTTAGTAACCAAAACAGCATGATACTGGTACAAGAGCAGACACACGGACCAGTGGAACAGAATAGAGAATTCAGAAATAAACCCAAATACCTACAACCAACTGATCTTTGACAAAGCAGACAAAAACAAACACTAGGGAAAGGATACCCTATATTCAACAAATGATGCTGGGAAAACTGTATAGCTACATGCAGAAAAATGAAACTTGATCCTTCTCTCTCACTATATACAAAAATTAATACAAGAGAGATTAAATGTCAGACCTGAAACCATAAAAACCCTGGAAGAAAACCCAGGAAAAACTCCTCTGGACATTGGTCTAGGCAAATAATTTATGGCGTAAACCCCAAAAACAAATGCAGAAAAAACAAAACTAAATAAGTGGGACTTAATTAAACTAAAAATCTTCTGCACAGCAAAAGAAATCACCAACAAAGCAAATAGGCAATATATAGAATGGAAGAAGATATTCGCAAACTACACATCCAACAAAGGACTAACATTCAGAATCTACAAAGAAAAACAAATCAGCAAGAAAAAAGCAAATAACCCCACTTAAAAGTGAGCAAATGACCTGAACAGACATCTCTCAAGAGAAAATATACAAATGACCATCAAACATATGAAAAAAATCTCAACTTCACTAACTGTCATGGAAATGCAAACTGAAACCACAATTAGATACCATCTTATACCAAGCAGAATGGCCACTATTAAAAAATCAAAAACAACAGATGCGGGCAAGAATGTAGTAAAAAGAGAATGCTTATATACACCAATGGTGGGAGTGCAAATT
Source organism: Carlito syrichta (assembly GCF_000164805.1). Lineage (NCBI taxonomy): Eukaryota > Metazoa > Chordata > Mammalia > Primates > Tarsiidae > Carlito > Carlito syrichta. The sequence continues at coordinate 361,384 of NW_007251154.1, read as the reverse complement.
AGTGCAAGCTGTATGAAAATCAGTATGAAGACTTCTTAAAGAAATAAAAGCAGCCGGGCTCGGTGGCTCACCCTGTAATCCCACGCCTTTGGGAGGCTGAGGTGAGACTGTCTGAGCCTGCAGGTTCGAAACCCGCCTGGGCAACTTGGCGAGACCTCATCTCTACAATAAATCAAAAATTAGCCTGGCGTGGTAGCACTCGCCTATAGTTCCAGCTACTTGGAAGGCTGAGGCGGAAGGATCGCTGGAGCCGAGCAGGCGAGGTTGCGGTGGCCGGGAGCGGCCACTGCACTCCAGTCTGGGCAACAGAGTGAGACTTCAACTCAAAAAAAAAAAAAAGAAAGAAATAAAAGCAGATCTATCACTTGATCCAGCAAATTTGATCCCACTACTAGGCACATACCCAAAAGAACAGAGATTATTATACAAAAAAGACACCTGTACTTGTATGCTTATTGCAGCACAATTCACAATTGCGAATATGCAAAATCAATCTAAATGCCCTTCTACTTATCAGTAGATAATAAAAATGTGATACACAACACATCATGGACTACTATTCAGCCATAAAAAATGTCTTCCGCAGCATTTTGGATAGAATTGGGGAATACCATCCTAAGTGAGCTACTATAGGAGGCTAAGGTAGAAAGATCACTTGAACCCAGAATTTACCACTGCAGTCAGCTGTGATCACACCACTGTACTCCAGCCTGAGTGATAGAGTGAGACCCTAACTTAACAAACAAAGACTAATTTTATGATAAGTGAATTGCAACTCAATTGAAAACATTTCCATTTCTTGCTCCAAATTTTCTCACCAATACATTCCCACCTTATTAAGGTACAGATGTTATATTTGTTTCAGTGTAAGTATTTATACATGAGGAACAAAGGTAGAACCTCAAAAAGTCCAAAAAGCATATATTTTAGAAGAATTCTCACTCCATCCCAATTTACCTCTCCAAGTGATACCAATGGTCCCAGGAATTCTGTTTTCTTCTAGCTATGAACTTGAATATTTTTCCATCTATGTGCTTAGAAATCTGTATACATTCTTAATATAAGCCATCACCATCTTAAATATTGCTTTACCTCATTCTATTATCTTCTTTTAGATAATTAAGTCCAATTAGGTAATCTCACTCCTTATTTCTTTGACTTTTGACATTTTCTGTCTTTTTCTGCTTTCTGATCTCTTCATACTTATTCTTGCCCATTCAATTTAGTCTGTTGTTTACCCTAACCACTGAAGTTTTAATTTTAATGGTTTGCTCTTATTTTTAGAAGTTCTTCAGATCCTTTTCAACTATACTTGTCCTTTTTTTGATTGCATCCTATTCCTTCACATATGGCCTATACCCCTTCATTCTTTATATACTTTCTATAAACTTACATATATCTTTACTGACATCTTTACCTAAGTACTTTGTAATCATTTTCAAACTTGTTCATAATATCTTTATTTACTGTGGTGCATTTTCCGGTTGGGTCTCTTCACCTTTATTTAATTATGAGGTTGTCTTCTTTGGAAACTATCCTGTCTCTGGATACTGTGACCAATGAACTATGAAAACATCCTTGGGAGTTTTCAGTTCTGTATTAATTATAATGTGCATTCCTTGGCTTAGAATTCCTGCACCAAGCAGGTAGTATGAATTTGTATTATAGAGCTATTTACATATGAAATGGAAGAATACAGAATAATTATGAACACTGATAGCATTTGGAGAGGCAAATTGGGCAAAAGAGATGGGACTTTCCATATTTCACAGGGCCTCGTATTTACATTCTTTTTTCTTGATACTGAAAAAAATTATTTTCTTTGAAACAGTTTCATAAAAACAATATTTTATTTGCATTCTTGTGCAGAGGGGCAAGCTTCCTTGTAGCTTTTACTGGATGGGATACTGAGTTCTCCCTTTACACGGAAAATTCAGTTTTATTGACACAGGTTAAGTTCCAGCTCCCCTCTACCTAGTTCTAAGGCCTTCTGTCCTTGCATGGACATCAGAACTTTAGTATCTGCTCCTCAAGCCCTCTACCTGGTGTGAAATCCCAATGGACTGCCAGGGTACAGGCTCCTATTTTGGTTTTAGGTTACCTCTTCTTATTATCTGGAGGTTATGCTTTCTTTCTTTGAAGCTTGGACATGTATTGGAAGAAACTTTTATTATATTCCATACTACAATACAGTATTATAAAACGAACTGTCATAAGGTACTCCTAGGCATGCCTGCTAGTTTACAACCAAATATTCAAACCAGTGGAAACAATCTCAAGGTAAGATATACACACAATTACTTACACACAATTGTCCTGAATCCATACAAATATTTATCAAATTTCAGATACAGTACTAGGTAGCATAGTCTAGTGGAAGAGACAGATCTGTGAATAACAAGAAGGCCGACTGACAATAATAAAGGTGATACTATAGAGGAGAAGCTGGGTGGAAAAATTAGGATTTTTAGGAGACAAATTATCTGTTCAAGTTCCAATGTTAATCTTGAGTATTCAAGGATATATGCAAGTGACTATATCTAGGAGCTATAAGACTATGTTTCAAAGATCTAGAATTAATTAGTAGTATTAACTTTAAAAGGTAATAAAGAATAAGTATATACCACAGCAACAATTTTTAAGAATCTAATTTCTCCACAATAAAAAATTTAAACCACACAATTTATAGCAGGTTCCTGAGTACAAACAGATACTCTAAGAGAGCTAAGATTCTAAAAGCATACTCCAACTCTCAACTAAAGCTTTTTACAACAGATAACAAAGAGCGTCTTAGTTTTACCTGTTTCCCTAAAAGGGATGATAGATCTAGCTATCTGGGGATCAATTTATTTTGCTATGGAAAATGGAAGTAAAAGCACTATACAATTTGTATCTGATATAAAAGTTTATAGGTGCAGCAAAAAACAACATAAATATAAAAATAAATGGGTAAAGTTTCTCAATAAATAACCACTAGAGGGCTACCTTGACAAGTGATTTCTGATCACTTAGCCTTAAAATAATTAGGTTTATTTTGCAATAACTTCTCATTTCAATATTTACCAATAAATAATTATCAAATTACTTTATATGCCAGAAGACTTTGTGAGCAAGAAAATATGCAAATATAGTAACAGTTGGAAGGATTGTTCCCTCCTTTGCAGGCTAGGCAACCAAAGTAGAACTGGTAGGCCTGAAATTTAAAAAATCAAATTCTCTCATACTGGTCAACTTTTATAATATTGATGGACTTACGTTTTAAGTGTTCCAGATGTCATAAGTTCAGTCACCAAAACAATGCACTTCTTTCCTTTTACCGTAGATTCCCAGGAATCATAAAATCGAACAATATTGGGATGCTGAAGACCCTTTAACATTTCAGCCTCTTCTTTAAATCTCTGCCTCTCAGATTTTGTTAACTTTCTATCCTAAAATCAAAATGAAAACAGAATGTGATTTAAAATGATAAAATAACAAGTCACACAGTTAAACTTAGATGCTAAACATGTACTAAATCATGATCAATGGTGTTAAAATAAAAAAGGAACACTAAAGTTACTAATGACAGTTTTCAGATAAAAAAGTCATGCTTCAGATTATTTTAGTATCCTTACTGTTAATGTGTACTTTAGACATAGTCTCATTTTGTAAGGTGCATTTAATTCACTATTTCTAAAATAAATCATTAACTGCCAGAGATATGCAATTTAATGTCATGAAATGAACACAGGTTTTAGAGAAATAAAAATCTAAGTTCCAGTTCTAACTTTGCATTGATTATACTTTTCTTCATAAATATATAAGACTGTTGTGAGAATCAAGTAATCTAATAGGTATGCTTCCATCACATAATTAAGGTGTTTGGCACTTTATAGGTTAATTCACTTTTAATCTGATAAGAAGTGGGGAGAAAAGCAATTAATTTGTTATTCTTCCCTTGACATAGTCCCATACACACAAACTTTGAATTGTTATGTGAATTAAAACTAAACTATCTGTCATATTAATATTCTAAGCACGTAACACATATTTTAGTAAAATATTCCAAGCATATAATAAAATAATATGCCTATAATACTGTTAAATAATTAAACATCACAGATATAATTTAAAGCCTTCTATGTAACTAAGTTGCCTTCCTTATTCCTACTCCTTACCCTTTAATAACCACTACCCTGAATTTGGACATATTATTCCCTTATGGGTTTTTATACTTTGAATGAAATTATTAAAATTTCATAAAATGGTGTTACAGAGTATTCTTTGGAAGCTTTTTTTTTTTAACTTAACATTGTTTGAGATCACTCATGACAGTATACAAAGAGACATTATATCCACTGCTATGCAGTTTCCCACTGTTTGAATATATCCTAATTTATAAAATCTACTAAGGAATTAGGTCACTGCCTAACTTTTTGCTACAGAATACTGCAGTAGTTGTTTCCAATGAGAAGACTTTATTTTTATAGTGTAGAAATTACAGCATAAGTAAATTAAAACTATCAGAATATTATCATGAGTTTTAATTAAAGGCATATTTATTGTAATTGAGACAGTATATTCTGTTCTCCAATCATTCTTCTCCAAGTAGCACATATTTTAAACAACTTTACTGAAGTATAATTTGCATACTGTGAGCTTCACTATTGCAAACACATCACCATCTTATGCATTATTTCTCCGAATATTTTAGTTCCATTTTATTGCTCAAGTAGTCACATTTATAAAATTTACTTAAACAATATATGCTTACTTATACAGTCATGTGTTGCTTAATGACAGGGATACGTCCTGAGAACTGCATCATTAGGTGATTTCGTGGTTGTGAGAACATCATAAAGTGAACTTTAACAAATTTAGATGGGCTAGTCGCAGTGACTTGTGCCTATAATCTCAGCACTTTTAGAAGTCGAGGTGAGAGGATCCCATGAGGCCAGGAGTGCAAGATCAGTTTGGGCAACATAGTGACACCTTTGCCTCTACAATCAATCAATCAATCAATAAAAATTATTAGCACCAATGAGTATTGGGGCATGCACTGTGCAGCCGGACATGATGTCACACATCTGTAGTCTTAGCTATTCAATAGGCTGAGGCAAGAGGATCACCTGAACCCAGAGTTCAAGGTTATCATGATCTACGACTGCCCCAATGTACTCCAGCCTAGGTGACAAAGCAAGACCCTGTCTCAAAAAATAATTAATAAGCCGGGCTCGGTGGCTCAGCCTGTAATCCCGCGCCTTGGGAGGCTGAGGTGAGTGGATTGCCTGAGCCCGCGGGTTCGAGACCTGCCTGGGCAGAGAGACCTCATCTCTACAATAAATCAAAAAATCAGCCGGGCGTGGTAGCGCAGAA
>NW_007251154.1:342089-356009 GCF_000164805.1 Carlito syrichta | reverse complement strand
ACTTGGAAGGCTGAGGCGGAAGGATCGCCGGAGCCCAGCAGGTCGAGGCTGCAGTGGAAGGGAGCGGCCACTGCACTCCAATCTGGGTGACAGAGTGAGACTCCAACTCAAAAAAAAAAATAATAATAATAATAAGTAAATAAATAAATACTGAAAAACAAATCTAGATGATACTACCTACTACATATCTAGGGTGTATAATATAGCTTATTGCTCCTAGGCTACACACTTGTTTAGCATGTTACTGTACTAAATTGCGTGAGGAACTACTAAGACAATGTGGTTCTTTTTTTTTTTTGAGTTGGAGTCTCACTCTGTCGCCTAGACTGGAGTGCAGCAGCACACTTCCGGTTACTGTAATCTCGACCTGCTGGGCTCTGGCGATCCTTCCGCCTCAGCCTTCCAAGTAGTCAGAATTACAGGCATGCGCTACCACGCCTGGCTGATTTTTTGATTTATTGGAGAGATGAGGTCTCGCTGCCCAGGCGGGTCTCAAACCCACGGGCTCAGGCAATCCACTCACTTCAGCCTCCCAAGGCACAGGATTACAGGTAGAGCCACCCAGCCCGGCTGACAATGTGGTTCTAAAAATAGAAAAGTCATACTAAAAATATGATACTATAATTTTGTAGGACCACTGCCATACATGCAGTACATCTTTGACCAAAACGTTATGCAGCACGTGACTATATTTACCCATATATCTTTGCTCATTACTTTTCCATTTTGCTTCTTACTCTCTCTCTCTTCTGTGTTCAACTTTCTTCCTTGTTGAAATATATTTTTCAAAATTCTATTAGTCCATTAGTGGTAGAATTCTAGTTTTTTCCTGAAATGTTTATTTCCTCCTCACTTTTGAATGATAGTTAAGATGGATGTGAAATCCTAAGTTGGTTTGTTTTTCTTTCAGCACTTTCCAGAAACTAGTTTCATGATGCTTTGGCATACATTATAGCTATCAGTATAAAGTTCTCTTTTGTAGGTTATTTGTATTTTCTCTGTGGTTGCTCAAGTTTCCTTTTATTCCTTTGTGCTCTGCAACTTCACTACCATGCATTTAGTTTTATTTATACATAATGGGGCTAATTGTGCTTTTAAGACCTCAGTTTCATGGATTTGCAATGATCTCCTCCAACCTCCACCTCATTCCTGCTTCTTGAACAGACAAATTTTCTCAGCATCCTCCTTGGAATTTCCTCCCTCCCTCTCAGGGTCTTGCTCCATCTCCAAATGATTACTGCAAGACTGGCCTGTAACCAAGTTCCACAAAAGTCCCTTTTCACATCCCTTTATTACATTAATTATAACCTCCCAACGAGAGGCCACACCCTCTATCCACAAAGTCACTTTAAGGCAGCAGAGCTATTCTGGGTTGTCCTCCTATAAAATGCGCCTCTTCCGGATGATAGCCAAAAAGTAAGTCAAAGTATCTGGGGCCAAAAGACTGAGAAAAGTGGCACTTTTCATTTAATTTTTAATTTCAATATATTTTCATTTCCTGGAATTCTATTTGTGTCTTTATCAAAATCAATTATTCTTTTTTGTTGTTGTTTTTAGTCCTTTTACCTTTTTCACTTTTTAAAGTCTTTTTAATGCCCATGTGATCAACTCTAAAATATGCCTATTTAATTAGTTCTTAGAAATACTATTTTCCACACCTTTCACAGCTCTGAAATCAGAGTATGTCATACAAATGGAGTCTTAGTGTTGAAACTCTGCTTAAAACCCTTTAATAGTTTTCTATAGCCTTTAGGATAAAGCTGAAAATCACCATGATCTGAGGCACTCCTTGTTCAACCCTTTAAGCCTAAATTCTGGCCATGATTGTATTTCCCATTCTCAAACATGTCATGCTCCTTTCCACTTCAAGTTCTTCATACATGCTGCTGTTCTTTCTATGTAGCATAACTTTCTATCAGTCTTTTCTGCCCACTTAATGCCCAGAATTCCTTCAAAGATCAATTCAAGTCATTTCCTCAGGAACATCTTCCTTCACTGCCCTTCATTCTAGGTTAAATCATTCTCCCCACCCTATTTATATACATTTTTGTAATTTATATACATGGCTCTTTCATAACACCTTATCACAAGTAACATTATATTGAAGCTTATTCCCACAGAATAAGTCTTCAGACGCATTATTCTGTCATGAAAGGGCTGGAACAAAATGCCTTTTCAGTGTTCTATCTTTAGCACCTGACAATCTAGCATAGTGACTTGTTCAATAGCCATTTGCTGAATAAATTCCATGAATGTGTCTTCCTCCTCAGGCCCCTCATAAACGTGTGAGGGAGTGAGTGTGTGTGTGTGTGTGTGTGTGAGAGAGAGAGAGAGAGAGAGAGAGAGAGAGTGTGTGTGTGTGTGTATTCTCAGTAAGCAGTTAGTATTTTCCCCAAGGATAAGTAACTCCTATGACTTAAAAGAAAGGTGAGAACTGAAATTGAGTCTCTGAGTCTCAATTAAGTCTAATACACCCAACACTGACCAATTTGCAAAGGTCACAGTCATTACTATTTTGATTTTTAAAAACAATTTGTGGCTGGGCTCAGAGGCTCACGCCTGTCATCCCAACACTTTAGGAGGCCAAGGCAGGAGGATTACTTGAGCCTAGGAGTTGCAGACCAGCCTAGGCAACACTGCAAGATGTCATCTCTACACAATAAAAAATTAGCCAGGCATGGTGGTGTGCATCTGTAGTTTCGGCTATTTGAGAATCGCCTGAGCCCAGGAGGTTGAGACTGCAGTGATCTGCAGTGCCACATACACTTTAGCATGAGTGACAGAGTGAGTCCTGACTCAAAAAAAAAAAAAAGAAAGAAAGAAAAGAAAAAGAAAACCCAATTTGTAAAACATTCATTGTTAAAAAAAAAAAAAAGCTATCAACAACTCATTTATAGCAAAGTACAAGAAAGAGGAAAAAAGTAGAGGGAACTTCTTTTTCATAAAAAATCTACAACTAATTTTCTTTGAGAATACAAGGAATGAATAGCAATCAAAAAATTACATGGGAATATTACGATTGTTCCATTCCTCATTTTGCCTAGAAGTAATCTATACTGTAAATAGAGGTTATTTTACATATCTGTTGTACAGTTTTTATTCTTTCTAAAAAATTATTTACTTTAAGGAGTTTGAGAATACTTGCTTAAATGTTTAAAATTAGCAATACAGGTGCATGAGTGCACCTGCTTCATCAGTGAAGCAGGAGAAAGGGAAGAAGGTGAGAGGGTGGGGAAGGCAGGAGAGGAGAGAACCTAAATAAATAATTTGGGACTCCTTTCAATAATTTGTCAACAATTGTTCCATCTGCAGCTAAATCTGTTTTTTAATCTAGGAGCATTTCATAAAATATCTCAGAAGTATATTATTTTAGCACCCAACAAAGTAGATAAAAACTAATATAAGCATACAGACCAGAAGTAACAACTAGGGTTTTTAAAATAATATCTGCCAAGTGTTTTCTATTTACTAGCTGGCTGCTTTCCTTCATTTAATTCTCAGAAAAACTCAATGAGATATTAGGTAATATCATTTTACAGATGAATCGAGTCAGAAAAATGTAATATCTTCCTCAAACTCACATAAAAAGCAGAACCAAGAGTTAAATGAAGATTTGGTTCAAACCTCATGTTCTGTCTACTATACTAAACAAACATATCCTAAAAGTTTTGTAAAGCTTCTAAAATAATTTTTCTCTTTGAAGATCTATGTTGTTATTTGTTATTAAGCAAGGATTATTGAAAAAGACCAGGAACATTACTAAATTATAGCTGAAAGTAAAATTAGAGAAAGCATACACTGCTTAAAATATTATCAACTGTCAATCAAATTATCATAAAAACCAATAATTTTTTAAAAAGTAACAAAAAAGTACCGATAAAGTATCAAAAGAGATTTAGAACAGATTAACCACTGTTGCTTTTTAGAACTTTGTCTCCCACATTACTAAGCTGGATATTCCTGGGGCCTTGATAAACTATCCCAATTGCAGCATTCATTACCTTCAGTATAAACTAGAGCTGATACAACTAACCCACTCTATTCATTTCTTTACCATTCTTTCCATCTGCATTAAGTTGTTTTGACAGGCTAAATGAACAAAACCAAGAATCAGTATTACATGGCCTCTTATAATGTGCACAGTTCCAGATCACTGGGGGATGGGGAACCAGGCAACAACTGAAACAATTGTTCATCTTGGTACCATCTAAATAATAGTACTCAGTAGATTAATAGATGATGTAATTTCTTCTTGTGTGAGAAACACAATGCTAATGTTTGGTACAATAGTCTTACACCAATTTGCGCATCTCCAGTCCCTCGCTTTTAAGAAGTTATTTTATTTTAAGCATCCTCCGACAGACACCTCTCTTTACTCTCATATTTCAGTATTTTTAAAGCAGCAATCCTGTTCTTTACCATTGATCATTTTATTCGCCCAGAAGCAAACTTTCCAAACCAATTGTGCCACTAATGCAGTGAGACCAGTTTTCATTATTTAAACTTGAAATCTTCATTCTATAAGCTAACAACTGTACCCCAAATAGATCTGTTCCTCAAGTCTTATTAATGTTTAAACTTCTGTAGCATTTTATTTTTAGCAACAAAGTTTTATTGCAAAATTAAGACCACATATGATAAGTCTACATATCAAAATATGGGTGGAGAAAAGTATCTGCAATTCTTGATTAAAATATTTTAGGTCAATATTGGAGTACTCCCTCCTTATCATTTTCTGCACCACACTGACTTAGCAAAGACCCGTGCATCTATTTTATCTTTTAAAGTAGTATTAATTGTTGTTGGGTGTTAGGATATAGAAATATAGAAAAAACTTGTCTTCAGGCAGACAGCACAGCAATTTGAAACACTGCTTTCCAATGTAGCATGGGTTTCAGTTACCATTTACAGAAAAAATTTTTTGGAAGAATTATTTGTTATGCTAAAAGTAATTAATCATACAAATGATTTAAGTCTCAGATATATACAATCAACAGCTGAACCACAAAAAGAAACACATTTAGTTCTATTTGAAAACGGCACACTATTTTCACTAAAGTACTTACAATATCTATTGCACAGCAAAATTCAGAACAATTTTTATCCATTCACATAAATGTGAAAAGTTTTTTATTGAAACTGATTAAATTAATTTGAATGTGAATGCAGCTAGCTGGCAGAGCTAAACTTCAACTACTGTAGGAAAAGTCTTCTTTAAGAACTTCCTAAAGAAAGCAAGAAGGCTGAGAAGGGGACAAGAAAGGAAGATGAACATGATTGAGGTTTAAAATGAAAAAATTAATCCCGTGCCTTGGGAGGCTGAGGTGAGTGGATTGCCTGAGCCCGCGGGTTCCAGACCCGCCTGGGCAACTTGGCCAGACCTCATCTCTACAATAAATCAAAAAATTAGCTGGGCGTGGTAGCACACACCTGTAGATCCAGATACTTGGAAGGCTGAGGCGGAAGGATCGCTGGAGCCCAGCAGGTAGAGGTTGCAGTGGCTGGGGGCGGCCACTGCACTCCAGTCTGGACAACAGAGTGAGACTCCAACTCAAAAAAATAAATAAATAAATAAATAAATATGAAAAAATTACCACTCAATATAAGAAGGAAATCTTACACTTCACAGACAAACGTTACTCTGCAGTAGGTGGGAGAATAAAGTTCCCAATGTTTTTTTAATAGAGTAATGAAGGGCTGCCAAAGGGGAAACTAATAAAACAAAACTGAAAAACTCCAGTGGAATTATCAGCACTGAAACTTAGTGAGTCTTCCTGTGAGAATTTGCCACCACAGGAAAGCAAATATGGTGGTGCACATCATAAAGACTACAAACATCTCAAATAATTCACTAGTTTGCTATCCAAAACTTGTCTCATTTTGTTCAAGAACAAAATCAAGAAAATAAGCCCAGTATATAAAAACATAATGTATTAGATTTTCAGTGTGCATAATGAGGTCTTCACTTAAGGAAATAAGACCAAAAGAGGAAGAACTCTAAATACAAAGCACCCACTAATATTAACTTAAAATATTACCTTAAAATTCATTACCTTTTTGCCCCTGGGTCCTCTCCTCCTTAGCTCAGTCTTAACCTCTTTCTCTCCCTCTTTCCCATACTTACTTGAGGAATAAGAATAAATATTTCAGATTTATAGGGCGATATAGTACAGAAGCCCAGAAAGCAAGATTTGGAGAGTCAGGAAAAATAAAATCAGAAAGTCCACTTTCTACAACAAATGCAATCTGCTTTAATAGCGTTTTATACGGAGAATAAACACTTGATATCTTCATGCCTGGCAAGGTCTGACTTGTAGTGTAATTCAAATCAGTATTTCTGGAATTCAATTACTTCTGGAATTCAAATTAATATTTCCAAATGTCTACTGGACAATTTATAACCAAAGACCCAATGCTACGAAATTTCTCCCATAAGTTAGCTTATTCACTTCAATATCCCTATTTGCCTTCCCAGGTAATCTCTATAATTCCATTATTCCCCATATCTCATTTCGACTGCTGAAAACTAGTAAAAGTTACTTCACATCAAAATAAACACTGCCTGATGACTCTCTTCACATTTCAACCCCTCCTTTAGATGTAGATATTCCCCAGATAGTGGAAATAGTTTTTTATGATGCTAAGTCTTCAGTTAAAAAATAGTAAATGTGGAATTAACCAATTTGGCTTAAGCATAAGAATCTCTGGAAGTACTTAAGAATTCTAAAATACTACTCAGACCCTAGTGAATCAATCTCCAGGGGAGGGGTTTCTTATGACCATCAAGTTTGGAAAATATTCTATTACATTAAATCCAAATTTCAAAGTAACTTAGATCCACCTTACTTCTCAACACTTTCCAAAACAACCCACTACAGATAGGGACTCCTGTGTTCTCACATGCCATGTTTATTTCTTTTCTTATTACTCCTATTTCTAAAGTAAAGTAAGTGCCATGAGTTTTAATTTCCTGGCTTGTAAAACGAAAGCACCATTTTTCTTGACTAGCTAATAATTACTTAGAGGATTCAACATTGTACATAAATGTGCCTTGAAACTGTGAAAATAACACAAATTAAAAACATTATTTTATGGTGGCTATTTCACTTACAGTGATTTATTCTTCCATATGTATTCTCGAGTATATTTCATACTTGACCATTTTTACATTGTAGTGAAACAGGCTATTGAAGAAGTCATCAAAAGTTAGCATTTGCTTAATTAGGGACTACAGACATTATCAGTAGTAGCTAAAAAAAAAAATTTGGGTTCTAAGTTAGGCAACGAATTAAAAATTAATATATTGTGCCACTGCACTCTGGCCTGGGTGACAGAGTGCAGTGAAACCCCCAACTCAAATAAATAAATAAATATTACATATACTTTTTCAAGCATACAGAAATGCAAAATATACAAATACCTATACATGCATTCTTATATTTGCCACTTCTTAATATTCTGCCATATTTACTTTAGATTACTTTCTATGAAATATAATACCACCATTCCTTTCTCCCCCTCCCAGAGCTAGCCACTATCATGTATGTATAGTCTTACAACATACATACTTATTAATGAATGACATAGAATACTGTTGTGCATTTTGATTTTTGAATAAATGCTACTCTACTTATCTTTCTAAATCTCGCGTTTTTGCTTATGATCTTTTTATGCAAACTAATCCTCCGAGAAGGCCATTCTCAGAATATTACTAAATAAAACACATTTCCTTGTCAAATCAACATCATTAACCGTAGATTTTCAAAGTAACCATTATATATCTAAGTATATTTTACAATACGTAAAACTAACCTTTGAATGAACACACTTTTAGAAGCTGCTTATCAACAAGGGAAAAAGAATGTACACTTTTTGTTTTAATAAATCTTGCTCATCACATTCCAAATACGAATACTAAGAAGAAGGGCTCTTTTTTGAGTCGAAGTCTCACTCTGTTGCCCAGGTTAAAGTGCAGTGGCACACTCACAGCCACTGCAGCCTTGACCTGCTGGGCTCAGGCCATTCTTCTGCTTCAATCTTTCAAGTAGCTAGAACAACAGGTGTGCGCCACCATGCCCAGCTAATTTTTCTTGACTTATTGTAGAGACGAAGTCTCACCACGTTGCCCAGGCTGGTCTCAAACCCCTGGGCTCAGGTAATTCTCTCACCTTGGCCTCCCAAGGTGCCAGGATTACAGGTTAGAGCCACCATGCCTGGCCTGGAGAAGGGCTCTTATTTACTCAATACATCCAACTAACTTTATGAAATTCGTTCTGACTGCATTTATTTATGGTCTCTGGCTGGCTGCAAAGTCCAACAAAAAAATCCGTTAATGCTTCAAAGGTATCTCAATTACTGCCTATCTTAACACTGTAGTTTCAGTGTAGGTTGAATCAAAATATTTTCATTTAGAAACAAATATAATTCTCCAGTCTTAACATTTAAACTCATCACAAGACACCAGTTCTGATCCCCTCCACTTCCAGCCTCATATTCAAAAAAATAAACTGAAAATTAAGTAAAAGGTGTTTTCTTAACAGCCTTCTTTGACTTGTAGAGGGAAAACAGATTGAAACAAAATTGGAGACCTGTTTAGTATCAGGGCTTTAGCACCAAGTCAAAGTCATTTCTATATCAATCATAATGGAATTCTATACTGGACAAGGACAGATCTTCCAAACTTAGTGTTTATGACACCACCACCTACAACTGTGATTTGCGGAAAAAGCAATACAATTTCCAACTTCTAGCAAAGCTTTTATCTAGCAAATGTTTCTCAAACTTATGTCATTTGCCTACTATTTTCACAATTTCTTGTCAAAACTAATACCAGCTATATTTGTTTGATATTTTTATTTGTAACACATCATTGTACTTACTACCTATTTTAGCATTCTCTTAACCAATTAGTATTACTATTGGTAATTAAAAGAAATTTGTGAGTATTAAAATGTTCATTCACATACAACCTAAAAATATCTTTTATTTCTGGAAGTATATACAATATTTTATAATATTCAAGTACACTACATGTACGCTATCAGTTCCATAATCCTCTCCCTGCATCACCCCTATTTTACTGATTTATGGACAAAATCCAGGAAGTAAGTCAATAGCTGCTCAATTTTCTAGTTAGTATGGGTTCCCGGTCTGACTTTTGAACAACCAATGGGGACAGAAAAGAATTTTTCCTAGTGGTACCACTTCAAAAAACAAAGTCAAATGCCATACGTTCTATAAATTGAAATCTACACAGTATTTCTCTCTTTCAATCCGCCTCATCATTAGTCCCACTTACTCGCAGTTCTCTCTTCATGTCTGCCAGGCTGTCAATTTTCATTTGTAGTATTGTTGGAGGCTTTCATTCACCCCTGGTTACATTATTATTTTAGTGAGAAAAATAAAAAAGGCTTTATTTGGAGTTGCTAGTGGGATACCAAACACATGTATATATATACTTCACCCACCCCCCCTGATTTTTTCTAAACCAAACACATGTATACACTTCTGGTCCCTAACCCCCAATTTTCAATTCTGCTAAGCAAACAATCAAAGAGTTATACAAGTGATCAAGAAAAAAGCTTGATTATCTATACTGAAAGGTGATTCAACATCATTAAAGAAGTTTACAGGGCTTCCAATTCACAATGGCAGCATATTATTATTATTATTATTATTATTCAGAGTCTTACTCTGTTGCCCAGGCTGGAGTGCAGCAGCTCGATCACAGCTCACTGTAGCCTCTACCTCCTTGGCTCAAGGGATCCTCCTGCCTCAGCCTCCTGAGTAGCCGAGACTACAGGTACGCACCACCATGTCTGGCTAATTTTTTTATTTTTTTGTAGAGACATCTATCTCACCATGTTGCCTAGGCTGGTCTCGAACTCCTGGCCTCAAGTGATCCTCCCACCTCAGCCTCCCAAAGTGTTGCAATTACAAGCATGAGCCATCATGCATGCCCAGTCAAGTATAAACTTCTTACTGTACTTTCCCACTAGACTTCATTAATGTAACTTAAGAAAGATACGGAAATAAACAAATACTGAATGCAAAACAATGAAGAAGATGAGACAGAAGTCACTGGCAGATGGGAATGGTGAAATTCCAGCCCAAGAAGTAAAAGCCCAAAAGACAGGTGGAAGGTACCTGAAAAGGGAGCCAAGACCATCCTAAAAAAACACTGAGAGACTCAGTAAAGCAAAAGACATGAGACTGTTTAAAAAGAGAAGAATCTGTAAGGACAGACTAATCAATGCCCCTCCTTTCCTTGCAAGCAGCAAAAAGTGGGTAAATTAGAGTAGAAACTAGCAGCCCAGAACAAAATCCCTCATCATTCTGTTATTTTAGGGGCGTTTAGCTGAGAATGAAGTATGACCACTAATAAGCTCATCCATATTCAGAGTTCACAGTAAGCATCCTTAAATATCAGCAGGCAATCACAGATCATGACATTTGAGGAGAACCTGCAAAGATAAAACACTCTTCCCATTTAAAAAAAAGGAGCAATCCCTTTGGGTCCCCTCCCATTGTGGGAGCTTTTCTGTCTTCTCAGTAAGTCCTGCTTTCTCAAAATAAATAGATAAAATAAAAAGGGGGAAGAGGGAGAGGAGACTACCTCAGAAAAACAAAAAATTCAGGAAATAGAAGACACTTTTAAAACGGTACATTTTATGTTATATATTTTACAATAAAAAATAATTATAGCAGGCAATTGAACAGAAAAAAAAAATTGATACCCATACAGCTAGAAACCTGAATGCTAGAGGAAAGCTGCATGATCTCTCTATTCTCTCTATATAAAATATTACAAATGAAAATATACAGAATGAAAAGGTGATCAAAGAGGATGAAGTCAAAAAATGAAAGAAAAAGTAAGATGTGTCAGGTACTTAAATGTTTTTCTGGATTTCGTAATATTTTTGTTATTAGTTAATGTTTGAAATTTGCTGTGATTTCTTCTTTCATTCCAGGCAAATAAACACTTTTATAATTTTTAAATAAACCTATTAAATGTAGAGAATACATAAAATACTGTGATATAAAAAAAGAACAGAAAATGATGAAGGCAAAGGAAATTAGAAGGAATTCTTAGATGTTAAAAACATGCTCAACAAAATAAAATGTCAATTAAGATTTGCAAAAATAATGTCAACTGAAAAGGCAATTGTTTGAAGGGTAGGGAGCAGGGTTATTTTTAATAAGAGTTCCATCTAAAGACAAAAATCACAAGTCTTAAATAATCCAGTGAATAGTAGTGGGAAAATAAGTGCATCACAGTAATAATGATAAAATCAGTACAAAAATAACATACAAGTACAGCAAAGAGACAGAAAAAGATTAATTTTTGTCTGGGAGGATTCTTTAAAAAATATTTATTTGAACAAATATGAACTCATTAGGAATGCAAAAAGAACATGACCATGGAAATGAAAATCAACATATGTATAGATAACTTCAGATAAAAAGTCTGGGGTGGGGCTCAGCTCAATCTGCAATGCCAGCACTTTGGGTGGATTGCCTGAGCCTGAGGGTTCGAGACCAGCCCCAGGAACTTAACCAGACCTTGTCTCTACAACAAAAATCAGAAATTAGTCAAACAGTAGCATATGCCTGTAGTTCCAACTACTTGGAAGGCTGAGGCGGAAGGATAACCGGAGCCCAGCAGGTTGATACTGGGGTGGTCGTGAATGTGCCACCGTACTCTGCCCTAAGCAACAGAGTGAGACTCCAACTCAAAAAAGAAAAAGGAAAAAAAAATTCTGGAAATTGTTTAAACATATATTCTTTTGAGAAAAGAAATCGTAGGTGAGGCTAGGCATGGTGGCTCATGCCTGTAATCCCAATACTTTGGGAGTAAAGGTGAGAAGATCACTTAAGGGCAGTAGTTTGAGAACAGCCTGGACATCATCATAGTGAGATCTTGTCTCTACAGAAAATAATTATTTAAAAATTAGCCGGGTGTGGTGGTATGCAACTGTAGTGCCAGCTACTCAGGGAGCTAAGGTGGGAGGATCTCTTTAGCCCAGGAGTCTGAGACTACAGTAAACTATAATCATGCCACTGCACTCCAGCCTAGGTAATAGGGTGAGGTTCTTTTCTTTAAAAAGAAAAAAAGAGGGCTGGATAAACACCACTAAAAGCCTGGAGAAGATTTCACACCACAATCAGAAGACTAAAATTTATACTGAGGAGAATAGGGTATCACTGAAAATTTTTAAATAAATGATCTGATTTGCATCTTTAGAAGATCATGCTGACACTGGTGTGGAATGCATACTAGAGAAGTGCAATGAGACTTAAGAAGATTGTTTTGAATAGACAAACTGGTATAGAAGAGGCAGAATCAAGATGAAAAAGTGGTTGATTAGAAATGGGGAATAAAAAAGATATGAAAGGTAAGAGAAGTCTAAGATGATTCTTAGAACTTTTAGGCTTTATTTTTTTTTTAGAAGAAAACTGGTTAGGCAGAGAGGCATCTTGAAATAGGTCAGTGTATAGTCATAAGAAAATCTAAGTTATCCCACACTGATAATTAATTTTCAATTAGATTTCAAACTTTATCAAGAATGCTGATTATATCCTTTCAAAATCTCTCATATGTTCTCCTTTCTCTTTCCAATAATCAAGCTCCTAACTGCATGACACAGGAAAGTATATACGGGGGGGAGGGGAACCCAAAAAACTTGAATTATCTTTTGGAGATCGGCCCCTTGTAGCATAGGCTTCCCCTGCTAGGTTTGTGTTCTAGGAATCCATGGGCATTAGCGTACCAGCTAGTGTTGTTGAGAAAGATGACTTGCAGAAGAAACGTTCCAAGTTGTGGCAAACAGGTGAAAATTTTTAAATTGCCATGATTCTTCCACCACGACAATGCACCCACCCACAACGTGTTGAGCAGTTTTTTTTTTTTTACTAAAAAACGGCATGAGCCGGGCTCGGTGGCTCAGCCTGTAATCCCGCGCCTTTGGGAGGCTGAGGTGAGTGAATTGCCTGAGCCCGCGGGTTCGAGACCCGCCTGGGTAGCGAGACCTCATCTCTACAATAAATCAAAAAAATCAGCTGGGCGTGGTGGCGCATGCCTGTAATTCCGGCTACTTGGAAGGCTGAGGTGGAAGGATCGCCGGAGCCCAGCAGGCCGAGGCTGCGGTGGCCGGGAGCGGCCACTGCACTCCAGTCTGGGCGACAGAGTGAGACTCCAACTCAAAAAAAAAAAAAAACGGCATGAACCCACTCTCCCTATTCACTAGATCTCACCCTGAGCAACCTGTTTTTTAGTCCCATGAATGAAAAAGTCCTCAAAGGGAAATGTTTTGTTAATGTGGAAGAGGTGAAACAAACAAAAAACAGCAGAAGCACTAAAAGGCATTGAAATTTACAAGTCCAAAAAATGTTTTGAGCAGTGGAAAAAGTTTCCCGGTAACAAAGAGTACTTTGAAGGTGCCTGAAGTTTAAACATGTAAGAATAGGCCAGACACGGTGGCTCATGCCTGTAAGACCACCACTTTGGGAGGCAGAGGTGAGAGGACTGCCTGAGCCTATGGGTTCAAGACTAGCCTAGGCAACATGGTAAGACCTCCTGGGCATGGTGGCACACACCTGTAGTTCCAGTCTGTAGTTCCAGCAGGTCAAAGTTGCATTGGCCATGAGCGTGCCACTGCACTCCAGCCTGGGGAACAGAGTGAGACTACAACTCCAAAACAAGTAAGGATAAATACGCAACTTTTTATAAATAAATTCCAGGTTTTTCTGGGTCCACCTTGCTTCCTGCTACTCTCCTTATTTCTCTGGTTCTTACAGCTCAGAAAAATATACGACAAAACAGCACAAAGGATGGAATAAAGGAATAGGGAATCTACTCTTACAAGGTCCTGACACTATTCTTTTTTTTTTTTTTTGAGTTGGGGTCTCACTCTGCCACCC
>NW_007251154.1:341308-341949 GCF_000164805.1 Carlito syrichta | reverse complement strand
CTCACCTCAGCCTCCCAAAGTGCTGGGATTACAGGCTGAGCCACCGAGCCCGGCTCTGACGCTATTCTTAAAGAATAGAATATTATTTCAAGGTATATTCTTATTAATTTAAAATGTAAATTACAAACTAGAACAACTAAAAAAATTATTATTATTGTTATTATTTTTTTGAGTTGGAGTCTCACTCTGTCGCCCAGACTGGAGTGCAGTGGCACACTCGCAACCACTGCAACCTCTACCTGCTGGGCTCAGGCGATCTTTCCACTTCGGCCTTCCAAGTAGCTGGAATTACAGGCACACGGCACCATGACTGGCTAATTTTTTGATTTACTGTAGAAATGAGGTCTCGCCAAGATGCCCAGGCTGGTCTTAAACCCCTGGTCTCAGGCAATCCTCTCGCCTCAGACTCTCAAAGTGCTGGGATTACAGGTTGAGCTACTGTGACCAGCTGCAAAATAATCTTAATTAATGTGCATTAAGGCCCAAACTTTACCTATATGATGATGTCCTATCTATCTAATCCTGAATTGTACTCCACATCTTTAAAACAAAAAATATATATATATATAAGCCAGGCTTGGTGGCTCAGTCTGTAATCCTGCGCCTTTGGGAGGCTGAGGTGAGTGGATTGCCTGAGCCCG
>NW_007251154.1:312819-341288 GCF_000164805.1 Carlito syrichta | reverse complement strand
GCCTGTAATTCCAGCTACTTGGAAGGCAGAGGCGGAAGGATCGCCGGAGCCCAGCAGGTCGAGGCTGCAGTGGCCGGGAACGACCACTGCACTCTAGTCTGGGCAACAGAGTGAGACTCCAACTCAAAAAAAAAAAAAAAAAAAAAAAAAAAAAATATATATATATATATATATATATATAAAAAGGCTAGGCTCAGTGGTTAGTACCTGTAATTCCAGCACTTTGTGAGCTGGAGGCCAGGGCAACTTGGCAAGACGTCGTCTCTACAATAAATCAAAAAATTAGCCAGGTATGGTGTCACACATCTGTAATCCTAGCTACCTGGAAGGCTGAGGTGGAAGGATTGCCTGAGTCCAGCAGATCGAGGCTGCAGTGGCCTTGAACGTGCCACTGCACTGTAGCTTGAGTGACAGAGTAAAACTTTGACTCAAAAAATAATAATAATAATATTATTATTATAATACACACACATACACAGACACAAATATATATATTAAGTCAATGGTGAGATAAAATAGAAATGCTAAACTAACTCTAAGGCATAAAAAAATTTTTTAAGCCGGGCTCGGTGGCTCAGCCTGTAATCCCGCGCCCTTGGGAGGCTGAGGTGAGTGGACTGACTGAGCCCGCTGGTTCGAGACCCACCTGGGTAGCAAGACCTCATCTCTACAATAAATAAAAAAATCAGCCAGGCGTGGTAGCACACGCCTGTAATTCCGGTTCCTTAGAGCTGAGGCGGAAGGATCGCCGGAGCCCAGCAGGTCGAGGCTGCGGTGGCCGGGAGCGGCCACTGCACTCCAGTCTGGGTGACAGAGTGAGACTCCAACTCAAAAAAAAATAAAATAAAATAAATTTTTTTAGAAAGGAATAAAAAGAAAACAGTAAGCAACAGTATCAGTAATGCTATTAATTTTAAATAGCGTATTATAAATACTATGAAAACTTGACAGCATAGAGTAGATATATCAAGGTTGAAATGGAAAAAATTCCTAGAAAGACACAAGCTATAGAAACTGGTTCTTAGAAAAAAACATAAAATCTGAAGAGACCTGTAATAAATGAGAGATTGAATTTATAATTTTAAAAACTTCCCACAATGAGACCCCAAGCCCAGATGGCTTCACTGATGAATTCTTTCATACACTTAAAGAATTGACATCAAATCTTCAGAAATTCTTCCACAAAATATAAGAAGAATTTTATGAGGACAGTATCCACCTAATACCAACACCGGACAGAAACATCACAAGAAAACTAAAGAATTCCTTATGAACACAGACACAAAAATCCTCACCAAAAGACAAGCAAACCAAATCCAGCAACAAATAAAAGGATTCATTCCCATGACTACATGAGATTTATCCCAGTAAAACAAGAGTGGTTTAACATTCAAAATTCAGTGTAATACACCACATAGAGTACAAAATCCATATGATCATCTCAGTAATTATGGAAAAAGCACTGAACAAAATTTAACACAACACCCTTTCGTGATTTAAAAAAAAATGCAACAAATCAGGAGAAAGTAACTTCTTCAATCTGATAAAGGGCATCTAGAAAAACTGCACAGCTAACATCATACTTAATCTTTTTATTTTTATTTTTTTGAGTTGGAGTCTCACTCTGTTGCCCAGACTGGAGTGCAATGGCCGCTCCCGGCCACCGCAGCCATGCCTGCTGGGCTCTGGCGATCCTTCTGCCTCAGCCTTCCAAGTAGCTGGAATTACAGGTGTGCGCTACCACGCCCGGCTAATTTCATACTTAATCTTACTGGAAAAAAATTGAATGCCAGGCCGGGCTCGGTGGCTCAACCTGTAGTCTCAGCACTTTGGGAGGCCAAGGCGAGTGGGTTGCCTTAGCCCGCAGGTTCGAGACCCACCCGGGCAACTTGGCAAGACTTTGTCTCTACAATAAAAATCAAAAACTAGTCAGGCATGGTAGCGCGTGCCTGTTGTTCTGGCTACTTAGAAGGCTGAGGCAGAAGGATTACCGGAGCCCAGCAGATTGAGGCTGCAGTGGCCGGGAGCATGCCACTGCACTCCAGTCAGGGTGACAGAGTAAGAATCCCACTCAAAAAAAAAAAAATTGAATACTTTCCCACTAAGATCAGGGACAAGATAAGCTTGTCTTCTCTTTGCACTTTGTTCTAGAGGTTCTAAGTTAGGACACTTAAGGGGGGAAAAAGATGACAATTTTGTATATAAAAACTCATAAGGAATCAACAAAACACTACCAGAGCTAGTCAAGTTCAGAGAGGTTACAGGATACAAGAAAAATACAAAAATTATATTTTCATATACTAACAATTCAAAAATGACATTTAAAAAAGCATCAAAAAGAATCCAACACAAGAATGGATTTAATAAAAGAGGTGTATGACTTCTATACTGAAAACTATAAAACACTGTTGAAACAAATTAAAGACGACTTAAATAAACAGAAAGACATCCAAGCTTATTGTTCAGAAGACTTAATATTCTTAACATGACAATACTCATCAAATTTATCAAAATCTCATGCAATCACTGCCACAATCCTCCCCTCCAAAAATATGCCATTTTGTGCATCAGAAATTAACTTGCTAATCTTATGTAAATATTAAAAATCCAGAAGTCAAAAAAATGCTGAAATAGAACAAGGCCAAAGAACTCACAATTCATAATCTCAAAACTTATTGGCCAGACACAGTGGCCCACACCTATAATTCCAGCACTTAGAGAGGCCAAGGTGAGAGAATTACTTGAGTCAAGGAGTTCAAGGCCAGCCTGGACAACATAGTGAGACTTTGCCTCTACAAAAATAATCATCATCATCAACATCATCATCATCATCATCAGAAATTGGGCTAAGCATGGTGATGTGCACCTGTAGTCCCAGCTATTCAGGAGGCTAAGGTAGAAGGATCACCTGATCCCAGGAAGTCGAAGCTGCAGTGAGCCATGATCATGCTACTGCACTCCAGTGCTGGGGCAACAGAGTGAGACTCAGACTCCAAAAAAAAGAAAGAAAGAAAGAAAAGAAAAGAAAGAAAGAAAGAAAAGAAAAGAAAACCCCCCCAAAAAACTTATTATACAAAGTACCACGACAATAATCAAGACAATGTGGTACTGGCCTAAGGAGAGACAGATCAACAAGATGGAACAGAGTTGCAAAACAAGCTCTAACATCTATGATCAATTAATTTCAACAAGGATGCCAAGAAAACTCAAGAGGAATAAGTCTTAAACATATGGTACTAGGACAACTAGATAACTATTTACAAAAGGGTGAAATTGGACCTCTTTTTCATGCCACATAAAAAAATAAACTACAAATGATGATTGAGACCCAAAATTAAGAACTACAACTGTCAAACACTTAGAAAGCACACAGGGGTAGCCAGGCACAGTGGCTCACACCTGTAATCCCAACAATTTGGAAGGCGGAAACAAGAGGTTTACCACAGCCCAAGGGTTCGAAACCAGCCTGGGCAACTTGGCAAGACCACATCAAAACAATAAATTTAAAAACTACCCAGGCACCATGCAGTGTGCCTATAGTTCCAGCTACCAGGAACGCTGAGGCAGAAGGATTGCCTGAGCCCAGCAGGTCCAGGTTGTGGCGGCTGTGATCATGCTACTGTAACTCTACCCTGGGTAACGGAGTGAGACTTCAACTTTAACAACAACAAAAATGAAAACCACAGTAAGATACCATTTTGTATTCATTTGATAGCTATAATAAAAAAGAGACAAAAACAAGTACTGACGAGGATGTGGAGAAACTAGAACCCTCATTCACTACTGCTGAGACTATAAAATGGAGTCACCTTGAAAAACAGATCAGCAGTTTCTCAAAAGGTTAAATAGAGTTACCATGTGACCCAGCAATTCCACTTTTTAGTATCTGCCCAAAATAAATGAAAGTATTTGTTAATACAAAACCTTGTAAATGAATATCCATAACTGTATTACTCATAATAATAAAAAAGTGGATACAACACAAACGTCAATCTACTAATGGCTAAACAAAATGTGGTATATATCCAATCAAGAAAATATAGCTGGGCGCGGTGGCACACATCTGGAATCCCAGCACTTCGGGAGGCACAGGTTCGAGACCAGCCTGGGCAACATGGCAAGACTTCATCTCTATAATAAATAAAAAAAGTAGCTGGGTGTGGTGGGGCAGGCCTATAGTTCCAGCTACTTGAAAGGCTGAGGTAGAAGGACTGCTTGAGCCCCATCAGGTAGTGACTGCAGTAGCTGTGAGAATACCATTGCACTCCAGCCTGGGCAACAGAATGTGACTCCAACTCGGGAAAACACACACACACACACACACACACACACACACACACACACACACACACACACAACTCAACTGAAAAAAAAAAATGAAGCTCTGATCCATGCTACAATATGGATGAACCTTGAAAACATTACACTTGGCTGAACTTAGTAGCTCACATCCATAATCCGAACACTTTGGGATGCCAAGGAGGGAGTATCACTTGAGGCCAGGAGTTCAAGATATGCCTAGAGAATAAAGTAAGAGCCTGTCTCTCCAAAAATTAAAAAAAAAAAAATTAGCCAGGGCTGGGGGCAATAGCTCAAGCCTATAATCCCAGCACTTTAGGAGACCAAGGTGAGAGGATTGCCTGAGCCCACGAGTTCAAGAACAAACTGGGCAACATGGTGAGACCTCGTCTCTATAATAAATCAAAACATAAGCCAGGTGTAGTTCCAACTACTTGTAAGGCTGAGGTGGAAGGATCGCCAAAGCCCAGCAAGTCGACACTGGGGTGGCTGTGAGCATGCCTCTGCATTGCAGCCTGGGCGATGGAGTGTGACTCCAACTCAAAAAAAAAAAAGCCAGATTTCTGTGACCTGAGACCATAAGGTGAGAAAAAAAATCAGTCAGGCATAATGGTGCATGCTTGTAGTCCCATCTAACTCAGGAGGCTGAGGGCAAGAGGATCGCTTGAGCCCAAGAGTTCAAGGCTACAGTGAGCTACAACACTGTACTTTTAGCCTGGATGACATAATGAGATCCCATTTCAAAAAAAAAAAGAAAACATTACACTAAGTGAAAGAAGTCAGTCACAAAAGACCATATATTGTATGGTTCTGTTTACATAAAATGTTCAGAATAGGCAAATCTAGAGAGAGAAAATAGGCTACTGGTTATCCACAGCTAAAGGGGTTAGGGTTAAGAGAAAATGTTTATTTAGGGGATGATTAAAATGTTCTAAAATTTAATTTTGCAATGGCTATATAACTATGAGTTTATTTTTAAAAACACTGAATTGTACACTTTAAACAAATAAAGTGCATGATACATGAATTAGCTCAATAACTATGCAAATGAAAAGCTAAAATAAAATAACACAAACTGGTTTTAATCTTAAACAATGTAAAGGTATTATTTTTTCTAAATTTTTTCTTACTGGAGTAATAATACACAAAAATGAAAATTTTATCATAATCAGTACACATACTACTACAGTTCTTTGCCAAGCACTTTCACCTTTAGACCTTTGTCTTTGCTCGGCTTACAATATATATTATTTCCCTCTCCCATTTCATGTGGCTAATTTCTTCCTCCATAAAACTTTTCCTTGACAAGCTCTCATTTTTGGAGGGCTGGGGTAGGGCAATAACAGTGTTTAGGTATGTCCAAGATAATGAAGAAAGTTCCTGTACTTAGGTCTAGGTGGAGAAGAAAGACCAACCAATAATTCGGTGTACCAGGAAATCCTGTAATTTCCCTTCTCTGTTGTGAGCATTGGGATCCTAAATAGACTGTTATTCCCAATTGGAGCCTGAAGGTGGAGACAGGAGTATTACTAATTGTATCACCGCATATATAAAAATAAAAAGGCTAAACCACAAACAACCTCCCCCAATTTAAGATTAGAAAGGAAAAGAAAATTATCAAGAAAGGACATATAAATCATAATGGTTGAGGTCATATATTTTAAGTATACTGACTTGTGCCAAGTAAGCTATAAACATAGTTAGACAATTCTATCTGGCTTCTTCAATGTATTTCACAAAGTATAGCACTAATAAATACCTGATGAACTAGAATAGCTTTCCATCTTAGGGTGGCAGGTTAAATATGAAATGAAACCTTTTTTTTTTAAAAAAGAAGTGCTCTCAAACAAAGAACATCTTGGTTCAGGTATATGCTTAAACCAAGAAGAGAATGGTATAGAAAAGCACAGAACTGCATTTTAGATAAATTAAGGACCATGTTGTACAAAGTTTTTTTTCATGTAAGTGTTATAAAGAACCATTATTTATAACAGCATTCTGATATCACTGAAATTCTGTATATACAAATGAATATTTCAAGATAGGCCTCACTATCTGTTTAGTATTTCTCTTTTTCTTTTAGTTGCAAAAAAGACCCTTATTATATGTTGGTAACTTTAAATATATCTATACAGTATAAAATTCTATAAGTGACAATTTAGAATTCTATTTCAATATGTTAATTATTATACCCTGTGGTACTATGGCATCCACAATATTTAAATACAATCTGCCAAAACCTCAAACATTTTATACCCCCTCATGAAAATTTCAAGCTGTCTTGGGTTTAAAAAGAACTTAATACAAGAGAATTGTCTCTAGAATCTAAACACAGCGTTCTCCCTTATTTTCTCACTATAGCTGCAATTCATTTCCTAGCTCTGTTAGCCAAATGATCTCAAGTAAATAATTTAATCTTTTTAGACTTCCACATCTTCATCTCTAAAATTAAGAGGAGAAGATCAGACAGAAAGAACCAAAAAATGTACTTAAGTTCCACTACAAAAGAAGAGAAAGGAAGAAAAGGAAAAAGGCAAGAGAGACAGAATAAACATAAAATAAAGCAGCAGGCTATAAACTCCTAACATCTCTCAGAAGTTAAAAAAAAAAAAAGCTAACACTAAGGTATGGGACATCAAAGGTTATTTGTGTCCTTTTAAAACTGTGATTAGGCCGGGTTCGGTGGCTCAGCCTGTAATTCCAGCACTTTGGGAGGCCAAGGTGAGTGGACTGCCTGAGCCTGCGGGTTCGCGACCCGCCTGGGCAACTTGGCGAGACCTCATCTCTACAATAAATCTAAATAAAAAAATAAATAAAACTGTGATTAGCAGTTTCTTAGATGGCCTTAATCTAACAGAACATGTTTCATTCAACTCAACTGATATTATAGCCCCCCCCCCCTTTAAGTCCACAATGCGTCTTTTATACATA
The DNA here is from genome assembly GCF_000164805.1 of Carlito syrichta. NCBI lineage: Eukaryota > Metazoa > Chordata > Mammalia > Primates > Tarsiidae > Carlito > Carlito syrichta. Next base: position 334,058 of record NW_007251154.1, on the reverse strand, counting down.
CACACACACACGTTAAGACAGATTGCTACAGAAATGTGTTGTGTTTACTATTCTTAAAAATGAAAACAAGTGGTCTGGTGCACTGGCTCATGCCTATAATCCCATGCTTTGAAATGCTGAAGCAGGACTGCTTGAGGCCAGGAGTTTGAAACCAGCGGGCAACAGAGTGAGATCCCATATCTAACCCCCACAACTCCGCACCAAAAAAAATTAGCCAGATGTGGTGATGTATGCCTGTAGTCCTGGCTCCTTGGGAGGCTGAGACAGAAGATCATTTGAGCCCACTGCACTATAGTCCAGGCAACAGAGCAAGACCTCATCTCTTTTTCTTCCTACTAATCTCTCTCCCTGTCCATAAAACTCAGCCTAGAAATCACTTTATCCAAAAGTTACTTCCTTCTCTTCTACTACATCTCCAAACCTCAAGACTGGGTTAAGTAGTCTGCCTTCCCATCTCACAAGACTGAGTTTAAATAGCAGGCACTGTTAATTGTCTACCAGTCATTCCTAATACCCCTTCTTCTTGCTAACCATAATCCCTAATTTGGTTCATCTATCCTGTATCAGGGAAAAGGTAGGCCCAATCTACAATCAAAAGAATGAATCATACTTGCCCTAAGTCACTCATGGAGGTTCCATGTCCAGTCTTTTATCTAGACATGGGCATGTGACCCACAATTCTGACAAGTGAGATATGAGACATTAAAAAAGAAATGGTTTCTTCTGCTGCTGAATGCTGTCCAGGATCCATGTGATGGCTGGGAATGGGACCTTAAGGGGCATTAGCCTGAAAAACATGCTGAAAGTGAGAGATTTTTGATGACATAACTGAATCACTCTATCTGAAACCACCCTACCTCTTATGAAAGATTATACAAACATCCTAAAAACTCTGTACTTTTAGAAGATATTTTATTAAAGCAGAATATCACCAAAAATACTTCCATCATAGGACTTTTCTCACTCCATTTTAACAAAGATTATTTGCAACTCAAAGGCAAAGGAACAGATTCTTGATCTTTACAGTATATAACCTTCAAGTACACACCTTCAATAAGTGTTCCTTGAATAACTTGAGTTAGTGAATGTGTGTAAGGTGGAAAGAGGAGCTGAGGGCAGAACTGCTGGTTGATTAAAAAACAATAAGTTAAACAGGTATCTTAAATGTAGGACTCCTTAGAACCTAAAATGTGCAACATAAATTCTCAACTCCCTTATGTTAGTTAGGAAAATGCAATACTAGGCAGTGTAAAGGAACCTAAAACATGTAGTTTTGTTTCATATATATAATTCTGGTGGATGTATAGGAAAAGAAAGATCTGTATGTATGACTGGGTGGGACAGCATGGGTACCTGAACAGGGGCAATGTGGTTGGATGCTGAATGGTCAGTTAGGTCACCAAAATATCAAAATGAGATGATGGCCTACATTAAGGTACTGAGGGTAAAAGGAGAAAATAGAAGAGACATTTCTGAGATAAAACAGGTAGAGTTTAATGAAATGGGGAGAGACAGAGTTGAGATAACCACAGTTTCTCTACAGGGGCATTGAACAGAGAAGGATGGATTAATACAGGTAGTAGAACTGGGGGCAGAATTTAAATTTATGACTAGTAGCATGTACCATTACCACACCATACTATACTGATTAAGAGTTATACTTTTGGCCAGACTCAGTGGCTCAGCCTGTAATCATAGCACTTTGGGAGGCTGAGGAGAGTGGATGGCCTGAGCCTGCGGGTTTGAGACCAGTCCAGCAAACTGGCGAGACCTTGTCTCTACAATAAATAAATAAAAAGAAAAGTTATACTTTCATTTCTCATTTTAACAGCAAAGAATTCATGTGTTTTACTTTATTCTTTAATGTTATTTACCTATATGTAGTATACTATCATGCTTCTCACTGAAGAACTAAAATGAAAAATCACTGGAGATTTGTGCTTGAGACTATAGCTTTTATCAGATTTATGATTCTTTATCATAAATCAGCCCTGTTTGGTGCCATCAAAAAAACTACCTTCTTTCAAAATTACAGGCTACTAGCCGGGCTTGGTGGCTCAGCCTGTAATCCCGCACCTTTGGGAGGCTGAGGTGAGTGGATTGCCTGAGCCCGCGGGTTCGAGACCCGCCTGGGCAGTGAGACCTCATCTCTACAATAAATCAAAAAATCAGCCGGGTGTGGTAACGCATGCCTGTAATTCTGGCTACTTGGAAGGCCGAGGTGGAAGGATCGCCGGAGCCCAGGTCGAGGCTGCGGTGGTTGGGAGCAGCCATTGCACTCCAGTCTGGGGGACAGAGTGAGACTCCAACTCAAAAAAAAAATTACAGGCTACCTAAAATCTTACCTCTTAACCTCACAATCTATATCTGTTCTAGTTTCTCTACCCTTTCCCTTATTCCTGATTTCACCATCAAAGGTGTGATGTAAACTCAGCACGTTCTTTATTATGCCTTAACCGAAGGAAGCATGTGGTCTTTATAACTAAGATTCAACTAATAAATTTTCCCATAAAACATGCAATAAACAGGCTAAAGTCTACACAACTATTAACATTACTGGCACCAAACAGATGTACAGCTTTAAATATTGATCACTTCCATTTTTAAGTAAGTTTCTCCTCCATATGTAATATATTTCAAATACTGTCTGGGTAATCAGCTTTTGCTGGCTAATCTAAGAATAATCATTTCTAGTACTGGCATTATAGGACTTTTTCACTTTCAACAAACAACTCACAAAGCTTGAATATGATCCATTCATGCATAAATTGATCTTATGTTAGCAATATAAAACTATAAATTATATTTTACTAAAATCTGGACAATGTTTAATTTCCACAGTATTATGCACAGTAACCTCTTTAAAAAAAAAAAATCCAAGATGCTAATGGAAAGCCAAGTTATCATGAAACAATATACCCATTTATGATAGTTTTATGTGTCAATTTTGCTACAGTATTCTTAAGTTACCAATATAAAACTATAAATTACATTTTACTAAAAATCTGGACAATGTTTAATTTCCACATAGTATTATGCACAGTAACCTCTTTAACCAAAAAATCCAAGATGTTAATGGAAGGATAAGCTATCATGAAACAATATATCCATTTATGATAGTTTTATGTGTCAATTTTGCTACAGTACTCAGTTATTCTATCAAACACTAATCTAGGTGTTGCTGTAAAGGTATATTTTTTTTTTTTGAGTTGGAGTCTCACTCTGTCGCCCAGACTGGAGTGCAGTGGCTGCTCCCGGCCACCACAGCCTCGACCTGCTGGGCTCCGGGGATCCTTCCGCCTCAGCCTTCCAAGTAGCTGGAATTACAGGCATGTGCTACCATGCCCGGCTGATTTTTTGATTTATTGTAGAGATGAGGTCTCACTGCCCAGGCGGGTCTTGAACCCGCGAGCTCAGACAATCCACTCACCTCAGCCTCCCAAAGGCGAGGGATTACAGGCTGAGCCACCAAGCCCGGCTGTAAAGGTATTTTTGTAGATGTGGTTAATACCTACAAGCAGTTGACTTTACATAAAGAAGACACTAGCCTTAATCATGTGAGTGAGTCTCATCCAATCACTTAAAAGGTAATATAAGCAAAACAGGTTTCCTGAAAAATTCTGCCTCAAGACTGCAGTGTAAGATCATGATCTAGAGATCCTAACTCAATGGCCAGCTCCACGAATTTCAGACTTGCCAGCCCAAGTAAGGTAAATCCTTGAATAAAACATCTATCTGTATACATGCAGTGTATTAATGGTTTTATTTCCTTGGATAAATCTGACCGATACCATTTCTCACACTAAAATTATACACAAACACACAAATATATATATATATTATATAATTAAAATACCCACATATCCATGACAACATACAAGTTTTTCACTTTTTGGTTGAACCTGTGCTGAAGATGAAGGAAAAGATGGAACGACAGAGTGGGAACGCACAGAGGTCAAAAGAGAAGAGGATTCGGCAGAGTAGAAGACATGATTCTTTACAACAGAGCAGGCCACATAAATTACAGTGTAAGAATAATTAAAACAGACTTGCAAAAAGGATAAAGTTTTTTTGAACATACAGAAAGCTAATATGGTTTAAGAACTAGGCAGGCATCAGATATTGTAATCCACAAGAACTATGCTAGTAATGTATTTTCAAACTATTATTAATAAATGACACCTAATACTAATTACTAACATTTATTGAGTTCCAGACCTTGTTTTGGTAATTAACCTATATAAACATATTTAAACTCCACAACACCTTTGTGAGGTAGATATTATTTTTATCTTTTCTTCAAGGATGGAGAAATGAAGGTAAAAAGAGGGTCAATTTCTTTTTTTTTTTTTTTGAGTTGGAGTCTCATTCTGGCTCCCAGACTGGAGTGCAGTGGCCGCTCTGGCCACTGCAGCCTCGACCTGCTGGGCTCCGGCGATCCTTCTGCCTCAGACTTCCGAGTAGCTGGAATTACAAGCACGCGCTACCATGTCTGACTGATTTTTTGATTTCTTGTAGAGATGAGGACTTGCTAAGTTGCCCAGGCGGGTCTTGAACCCGGGCTCAGGCAATCCACTCACCTCAGCCTCCCAAAGCTCGGGATTACAGGCTGAGCCACCGAGCCCAGCTAGGGTCAAAATTTAAAAGAGCCAAAGCCAAGCTAAGATACAAGCACAAGCTGCTTTGTTCTGGAGTTTGCGCTCTTTTATTTTAATTCTTTTTGAGTCGGAGTCTCACTCTGTCGCCCAGACTGGAGTGCAGTGGCCGCTCCCGGCCACTGCAGCCTCGACTTGCTGGGCTCCGGTGATCCTTCCGCCTCAGCCTTCCGAGTAGCTGGAGCTACAGGCGCGTGCTACCACACCTGGCTAATTTTTTGATTTACTGTAGAGATGAGGTCTCACCAAGTTGCCCAGGCGGGTCTCGAACCCGCGGTCTCAGGCAATTCACTCACCTCGGCCTCCCAAGGTACGGGATTACAGGCTGAGCCACCGAGCCCAGCATGAATATGTTCTCTGCAGCTTGAAACTGAGGAAGAGAACTCAAGAGAATGACTTCATCTACGCCTACAATTATAGTCTCACTTCTGATAACTTTCATCAGCAACTTCTTGGGATGGAAGGAAAAAGTGGCTAAAGAACAGTTTTAAAAGAAGTACTTGGGCTGGGCTTGGTGGCTCAACCTGTCATCCTAGCACTTTGGGAGGCCAAGGTAAGTGGATTGCCAGAGCCCGCGGGTTCAAGACCAGCCTGGGCAACTTGGCAAGACCTCATCTCTATAATAAATCCAAAATTAGCCAGGTGTGGTAAGTGCATGCCTGTAGTTACAGCTCCTTGGAAGGTTGAGGCAGAAGGACTGCTGGAGCCCAGCAAGTCGATGATGGGGTAGCCGTGAGCGTGCCATCACTCCAGCCTGGGCGATGGAGTGAGACTCCAACTTAAAAAAAAAAAGAAAGAAGCACTTGGCATTCAGAAGTGAAAAAACTGGAAACCTCAGAGTTGAATTGTCCAGTAATAGTAGCTATTAATCAAATATGGCTGAGTACTTCACAGAAATATTGCTGGTGTGAACTGAGACATGTTAAATATAAAACACACACTGGATTTTGATGAGTTAAAAGAAAAAGGAATATATAAAATATCTTTATAATTATTACATTATGTTAATGATATTTGGATATATTGGTTTATATAAAAATATATTATCAAGCAAATTTCACCTGTTTTTAAAATGTGGCTACTTGAAAATTTAAATTACACATATTGTGCCCACTGCATTTCTACTGGACAGGGCTGAATTAGGATATTTGTTTATCAGGGATAGATATACTTAAGATGAAATCTCTCACTACAATTATATTTCTATCACTTCATCCTTGGATTTCAATTAGATTTCTAAATTCTAGTTAATATACTTAGAAACCCCAGAGTAATATATTCTATGATACTCAAATAAGCCTTCTAAGGTTGGATCCCTGATCTGAGAAACATTACTCTATCAGGCTGGGCATGGTGGCTCACACCTGTAATCCTAGCACTTTGGGAGGCTGAGGCGAGAGGATTACCTGAGCCCAGAGGTTGGAGACCAGCCTGAGCAACATGGTGAGACCTCGCCTCTACAATAAAAAAAAAATTAGCTAGGTGTGGGGGCACGCACCTGTAGTTCCAGCTACTTGGAAGGCTGAGGTGGAAGGATTGACTGAGCTCAACAGGTAGAGTCTGTGGTGGCCATGAGCATGCCACTGCACTCCAGCCTGGGTGACAGAGTCAGACTCCAATTCAAAACAAAAAAACAAAAAAAAGGAACATTATTAAATAGTTCCCTTGGTTTTCTCACCTTTATGAAATAAGGATGACAACATACTATGTAGTTGTTAAGAGAACTAAATAAGATGAGTACTACAGAAAAGCTAAGTGGCACTGTTACAGACTTGCTAGATCAGTCAGCTGTGTAATTATTTCCACACTACTTTCTTTCAAAATTTGACATTTATGTTCAAGCCTAATAAAATGAAAATTAAGTCGTGAACTTTCAGGGTAGCTGTAGACCAAAAATCTCAGAAGTTAATTTTCCAATGCCTTATAATTACATAAAACTTCAAACCGTACTGTTAATGTAATAGGTTTTCTTATTTCATTGCTATTTAAATAATCTAAACAAGCACACAAATTATCACTTTCAGGTGACAAAAAAGCCTCAAAAATTAGTTTAGTGGAATATCTAGGTTTGCACACACATTAAGTAATATTGCCAGAAAACTTTGTTAAAAAAGTCACAAATCAGCCGGGCTTGGTGGCTCAGCCTGTAATCCCGCGCTTTTGGGAGGCTGAGGTGAGTAGATTGCCTGAGCCCGCGGGTTCGAGACCCGCCTGGGCAGGCGAGACCTCATCTCTACAATAAATCAAAAAATAAGCCAGGCGTGGTAGCACGCGCCTGTAGTTCCAGCTACTTGGAAAGCTGGGGCGGAAGGATCGCTGGAGCCCAGCAGGTCGAGGATGCGGTGGCAGGGAGCAGCCACTGCACTCCAGTCTGAGTGACAGAGTGAGACTCCAACTCAAAAAAAAGAATGAACACTGTTTAGAGCTTATGTTATGATTAATAAATAATGACAGAAGCTCAAATTCATATGGTAACTATTATTTTCATTTTGTGGCAAATATTCATCATAACCAATTGTCTGATTTAACTAGTTAAGTAATAAAAAGGCTCTAGCTGCACATTTATAGTCTAATGAAATGCTTTTTTTTTTTTTCCAAAAAGTGGGCTATAAACAGTTTTTTGTTTTTCTTTTGAATGAATCAGAACAGAAAATACAGCTCATCACTAGTAAGGGAAGTATTCTGTGAAACTTTTTAATGTGTGCATATGCTAGACACATACGTAATATTACACATAATGTAATACAGATTGATTGAGTGATTGAGTCAGGGTCTCTCTCCAACCCAGGCTGGAGTACAGTGGCACGTTCACAGCTCACAGTAGCCTTGGTCTCCTGGACTGAAGTGATCATCCCACCTCAGTCTCCTAAGTAGCTGGGATTATCAGCACATGACATTATGCCCTCAAGCAATCCTCCCACGTTGGACTCCCAAAGTGCTGGGATACAGGTGTGTGTCACTGTGCCCAGCCTAAATATATTTCTCAGAAAGAATCTCAGTCGAAAAGGTTTGAAAGCCACTGCAAAGTAGTCTATCTATAGCAAACTACTGTATAGTCAGTAACTGGAGGGAGGTTGTGGGAATTAGACTAAATCAAAGTAAAAATTCTGTTTCACTGTGAGAGAATTCGAAGCATATTTAAGGCACGGGCCAAAGGTTGACTAGATCCTCCAACTCAAACACTCATATTACTAATAAAAAAGAGACTTACCCAAGGTCATTCTTCTACAGTTTGCATTATTAGAATGAAGTCCCTCAATCTAACTCTGTGCTACATTAGGCTACAGAAAGCCACTTTAACATTTAAGTACTAATTCTGAATTTCCTATTTTAGTTTCTAATAACCAAAAGAAATTGCAGCTTAACATATGCATCTATTTCCTCAAGTACTATTCTACCAGATTAATGACCATGCCAGCTTTTCCATTAAAAGCTTTTTCTAGTTAGTTACTTGGTACTTAGCTTTTTATGGCACTTTTCTTTTCCCATTATGCTCAGCAGTGCATGCAACACACTACATTTAGGAATGCAATGCACTTCCTTTAGGAATGCATAGTTGTGGTCACAATATAACTGGTCTTTTCTTAAATTTCTTTTTTTTCCCCCTTTTAAAGATGTGGGGTACAATTCAGGATTAGGTATTCTTAAATTTCAATATTCTGTACAAATGTAGAAGCAAAGTACTATAAACCTAATTAAATCAGACCATGTTTGTGACACATACCCCACCATTAAAACATCATAAATATTTTAACAGGTGTCATTCAAAACAATAAAACCTGGCCAGGAGTAGTGACATTCCTGTAATTCCAGCACTTTGGGGAGCCAAGGCAGGGGGATCATTTGAGCCCAAGAGCTCAAGACCAGCCTGGGCAACATAGTGAGACCTCGTCTCTACAAAAATAAAACAAAAAATTAGCCAGGTGTGGGGGCACAAACCTGTAGTCCCAGCTATTCAGGAGGCTGAGGTGGAAGGATCACCTGAGCCCAGCAGGTGGACGCTGCAGTAGCCATGAGTGTGACACTGCACTCCAGCCTGGTCAACAGAGTGAGACCTCGATTAAAAAAACAAAACAGCTGGGCTCCGTGGCTCAGCCTGTAATCCCGAGCCTTGGGAGGCTGAGGTGAGTGGATTGCCTGAGCCCGCGGGTTCGAGACCACTTGGGCAACTTGGCAAGACCTCATCTCTGCAATAAATCAAAAAATCAGCTGGGCATGGTAGCGTGTGCCTGTAATTCCGGCTACTAGGAAGGCTGAAGCAGAAGGATCGCCGGAGCCCAGCAGGTCGAGGCTGCGGTGGCCGGGAGCGGCCACTGCACTCCAGTCTGGTGACAGAGTGAGACTCCAACTCAAAAAAAAAGCAAAACACAAAAAACTTGTCGGATATCCAAAATACCTCATTCCCATCTCCCGATAAGTAAATCTCCGCCGAAAACTGAATAATAAGATAAAAAAAAAATAGACCAGGTGCAGTGGCTCACACCTGTAATCCCAGCACCTTGGGAGGTCAAGGCAAGAGGGCTGTCTGAGTCCAGTGGTTCAAGAACAGCCTGGACAACATGGTGAGACCTCATCTCTACAATAAATCAAAAAATTAACCAGGCATGGTAGCAGGTGCCTGAAGTTCCAGGTACTTGGAAGACTAAGGTGGAAGGAACGCCTGAGGTCAAGGCTGTGGTAGCCATAAGCATGCCACTGCACTCAAGCCTGGATAACAGAGCGAGATTTCAAATTTAAAAACAAGAAGAAGAAGAAGAAGAAGACAACGACCAAAAACAGCCCTTCAGGATATCCCAAGCTACCTCCATCACTCACAGGAATAAAGTCATGTGACTTTTTCTGTTAGAAGATAACGTAAAAGGGAATTTATAAAGTGTGTGTGTGTTTTTTATATTATAGTTACATCAAACATAACCTAAATTACTTTCCAAAGAGGGAATTCCACACCTGAAAGCAAATACCACCCACATGTCAAAAAAAAAAACACTGCCAAGTTTATTCACTAATTTTGCTAAAATATAAAGAAAATGAGCACATTATTCAACTCTTTTGGGAGAAAGCAGACAAAATAATTTAGGAGAAATAGATATTCAGTGACAATTTTAACAGATGAGAATGCTATCCCACTGAACTTAGATGGAAAAACAAAACAAACCCCAGACTTCATCCATTTTCTATTTCAGAGTAGTAAAATTCCTGCAAATATCTCAAATAATATTCCCCATTATTGTTTGCTCCTCCCATGTTTATTCCTCACTCAGTTTGAAGATTCCCAGGTATGTATTCTGAATTTCCTGGTGATGTCAACTTTTGCTAATACTTTTAGAACTTTATACTAAACCTGTGGTGGAGTTCACCATGATATCAGGGCAAAGTCATACCTGTGATACTAGACTATTACCAGTATTACTAGAACTGAAAATTGTTGTTCTGGAGTTTACAAAAATACACCTAGTAGTTAAAAAAAAAAACCCACAACTTTCATTTTTCCATAGCTGCTATATCAAATCTCCTTTAAAAATTTACATTACCTATCCCATATCATTTTATATTTTAGTATGTCATTTTAAAATCTGAAGCCCCTATTACAATGAGTGTTAGCATGATGAGTATTTCCTTCCAATTTCTACAAATCACTTTTTTGAATTGGGGTCTCACTCTGTGGCCCAAGTTGGAAGGCAGTGGCACTATCACCACTCAGCTCACCACAGCCTCAATCTCCTGGGCTCACTCAGGGGCTCTTTCTCCCTCAGCTTCTCCAGCAGCTGGGACGAAAGGTGTGCACTACCATGCCTGACTAACTTTTTATTTTTTTTGTAGAAATGAGGTCTTGCTATGTTGCCTAGGCTGGTCTCGAACTACTGGGCTCAAGCAATCCTCTTACCTCAGCCTCCTAAATGTGATAGGATTACAGGTGTGAGCCACTACACCCGACCAAATCACTTTAAAAAAAAACCGTATTCTATACAAATTTCAAGATTTCCAATGCTTTTTAAAACTCAAGCATCAAATCATAATCACAGTATAAAAATTAAAAATATTCGATACTGTAAGATAGCAATTTTCTTCTGATTTCCCACAGGTCAAGTAAACAGTTTAAGCAAAAATTTAACTATAATTATAAGCAAAGGTGTGGAATCACTTACATTGGTAGATAACGACTTTTAGGTGAAAATATTGTCAATGAACTCAGCTACTAATAATAGATTTGGCAGCTAGGGCATTAAATAAAAAGTGAGGCTTAAAGTTCTTCTAAAAGCAACTAACAAGGGACCCATTGCCAAAATTTCTAGATGACCTTTTAGAGTCATACCCCTTACTGGAAGCTTATACTTAATAGCATAAAACTGTCATAGCTCAACAGGATGGACAAAAAGATGACTTATACTGTAAACTGTTGGAAGTCAAAAATTCTAAAATTTCCTGAGTCTATGGCAATTTGTTTTTTAAAACAGCCACCATGTAATGTTTATATTTGTTTCACTGACCAACTACAGTGAATTTTAATACTCATTTGTCATTTCATGAAAATATACCATAAGCATTGGTTTCACTGTTTTACTTTAAATGCTTCCAAGTTAATAATATCCTAAAATACTTAAGAAATGACACATAGCTAATTCTGAATATTCTAGCAATCTATATTTGGTTCAAACACAAGTCCCTAACTTATAAAATCTTTTTTTTTTTTTTTTTTTTTATTGCAATGGAAGTCCGCTATATTGTCTGGGCTGGTCTCGAACTCCTGGATCAAGCAATCCTCCAGCCTCAGCCTCCCAAAGTGCTGGGATTACAGGCATGAGTCACTGTGCCCTGCCTAAAATCTTATCTTTCACATAAAAACAAATGTAATTATTTAGCTATTTTAAAACTCAAAGTGAAAAGCACAGATGCTGACTCATTTTATCCAATGAGAATATTAACTAAAAAGTAACACTGCACACCATGGAATGAGTTTAACCTAAGTATATAATTATCAACAAATCATAGAATAGTAGTAATAAAGGGACCAACAGGTCATTTAGTCCAGTGTTTTATCTTTAACACTTCTGAATTAGTACCTACACTGTGTGAATAAGTATTTGTAAACATTCCAGTCAAGTGTTATGACTCAAATAGCACTAAGGGTTAATTCTCTGCAGTTCACATTCTTATTATTTTACTTTTCCTATTTATCTTACTTATTATTTATTCTTGTTTATTGTTTTTCTGTCTCCTGGAAGTCCTTGGACAATCATACAATTCAACTTTTCTCCCAAATCAGCAGCCCGGTTCTAAATGCCACACAAAGCAAGAACACACTGAGACCTAATTTTAACTTCACATTCTTAAGATGTAACATCAAACAGCAGATTGAAAACTGAAAAATTACCAATTTGGTCTTTGGGTCACAAATAATTTGTGCTATTAGTTTTAATGAGCACTACAAGTTAATTATAAAGTTTGAAGAGATGCATGCTCAGCTTTTAAAACAAGACTGAAAAAAGGAAACAAGAATGATCCATCTAAGCCATCCCACGTCTACCACTTGTTGAATGTAATCTTGGCAAATTATTTCATTACACACTTTTCACTTGCAAAATGGGATTGATACCTCATTCAAATGACACAAGAATCAAACACAGTAAATAGTATCAAAGCCCCACCCTTCTCTCATCATTTCAAGAATACAAGTCTTTTAAACACACACTTCAAATTTCTTATCAAGGGCCCAGCACAGAGGCTCGTGCCTATAACCCCAGTACTTTGGGAGGCCAAGGCAGGAGGACTGCTTGAGCACAGGAGTTCAAGACCAGTCTAGACAACATAAAAAGACCCCGCTGCTAAATAGATAGATAGATAGATAGATAGATAGATAGATAGATAGATAGATAGATAGATAGACAGACAAGAAAAACAAAATTCTGATCAAACTTCACACTAGACCCTAGAAAGTTGCTATTGAAAACAACTTGTCACAAGACAGAAATTTAAAGACAACTGACCTAAGAACCAGTCTGTGTTACAAGAAATAGTTATTATTTCACATGCCGTTTACCTAATCATATTAAGTAATGTCTTAATTTACTCTTTAGATACTGGTAAAGAACACAGAAATCGGGGAATAACCACTAATGTAACTGCAAAAGTAAAATTTTAAATATTGATAAGGAGCTAGTGTAAACATTTTAAAAATCTAGCTTTGTGTATGTTAACATCTGGATCTTAATTCTATAACATAAATATATATTCCCAAAGATAAGCCAATTTTAAATACCAACATCAGAAAAATAAAAAATAAGACACTCGCCTAACAACTTATTTATTTATTTGTTTATTTAGAGTCGAAGTCTCACTCTGTCGCCCATGTTGAAGTGCAGTGGCACACTCGGCCATCACAGTCTCAACCTGCTGGACTCAGGCAATCTTTCCACCTCAGCCTTCCAAGTAGCTAGAACCATAGGCACATACCACCACACCTGGCTATTTTATTTATTTACTTACTGTAGAGAGGAAGTGTCACCAAATTGCCTAGGATGGTCTCAGGCAATCTTCTTGCCTCCGCCTCCCAAAGTGCTGAGATTACAGGCGTGAGACACCAGCCTGCCTATCAACTTTATAGGGAAGATTCACTACACTTAAATGTAATAAAAAAAAATTAGAGTAACTAGCCCATTTGACGGCAGAATAATGCGTGTTGTACTACTGACATTAAATTATCAGCACTAAAAAATATTTATAGAAAATATGATATAAGTGCTGGGCATGGTGATTCATGCCTATCGATCGTCTCAGCACTTTGGGAGGCCACTGGTGGCAGGATTGCCCTAGACCAGGAGTTGGAAAAAATAAAAGAACTATTAATTTTGACATAAAAATGTTATGAAAATTGATTAAAGAAAAGCATCTGAAAGTAAAGAAGGCAAAAATATACCAAAAGACAAAAGAGGAAATACAACTAGTTAACTATCAAGCTATGGGGGAAAGTTCTGAAGAAATGAAACTATAAAGCAATGAGAAATATTTAATATAACAGTATTGATAAATAAGCAGTGAAATAAGAACTCACTTGGGTCACTGAAAATATATATAAACATGTTGTTTAGAAAACAATCTGACAATGAATAGAAAGTATTTAAATAGTTCATGCCCTTAGAGTCAATAAATCCATTTCTGAAGTTTAATCCTAAGAAAATAGTTCTAAATAGTGAAATCTGAGGTATTGATTTGTGCTTTGTTCACACGGCAATAGGTAAATTTCCTTCTCCTATGCCAAGCCCTTGTGGGCCTCTATCCTTAGTTGTTTTGTGTTACTTTAGAATCAGCAATTAGAAGATAATCCCCGGGGTTGGCTTCTGTTTGAGAGTCTAAGCCCAAGGAAAGGAGTTCAACTGAACTACACCAGGGAGGGTGGGGATGGAAAGAATAGAATTTGAGAGGTGGATGCTGGCGGAAAGGAGGGGATTAGAGGATTCGCCCAGACCCATATCAATACCTCCAAACTCCCTGGGAGCTGAAGGGAGAGGGGAGGATGATGGAGCGACAACAACAGTAAGAACTTTGCTTTGGAAAATTCTGCAAAAGATCCTGTTGCCCAAGATTCTCTGTAACTTGGCCTTCAAAAAAACCTCCCAGACATATAAATGTACATGTCAATGACAAGTAGTATAGGTGGAAGACTGAAAAGTCCTTTTCTGATGAAGTTCTAGAATGTGTGAAACTTGCAAAGGATGGGGGAAGAGTCAACTGTGCATACAAATGACCGACTAAATTGGGTGAGGACACAACCCAGATTAAATGTGATTTTAGTAAAAGTATATATATAACTTCTATAATAGAAAAAACTGATCAGGAAGCAGTTTCCTTTAAATGTGTTAAGAATTTTCTGTATTTTGAAATCATCTTTCATTTGCTCTAGAGTAAATTTAACTAACAGTTTAAATTAAAGGAAGTAGACTTTGGTTATCTTGAGTGGATAGGAAGTGAAAAGAGCACACTAAGGCTTTTTCCCCTGTAGCTTAGTCAATATACTTCCTCAAAGAACTTTCAATGTGCTGCTATTAAAGCCCCTTGCACTTGACTTTTAAAAATCTCTGAACCACACGGTAAATGCTGTTCTAAAAACAAACTAATGATTTATAGTACTCTGATAATGTCCCAAATCTTATGAGAAGCAGTGAATGAACTTTCTTGCAAATCTCTGAACAAAGGCTGGAAGTGAAAAAGGTTAACAGTAATTTAGTGTGTAACATATAACCATGACTTTTAAACTTCTGTTCAGAGTGATCAAATGCATTAATCAATGATCAATTTCCTATATTAGTTCTAACTCAATGTTTACATTTGTGGGCCAAACACTGTAATTAATTTTTTCTTACTGAGAATTAAAAAAACAAAAAAAAAGCCAGGTGCAGAGACTCATGTCTATAAACCCAGCACACTGGGAGGTGAAGGAGAGGGTTGCTTGAATCCAGGAGTTTGAGACCAGCCAAGGCAACTTGGCAAGACCTCGTCTCTAAAATAAACCAAAAATTAGCCAGATATGGTGGTGCACACCTGTAGTTCCAGCTACTTGGAAGGCTGAGGCGGAAGGACTGCCTGAGCCCAATGGGTAGAGGCTTCAGTGTCCTGAGCATACCACTGCACTCCAGCCTGGATGACAGAGTGAGACTCCGACTCAAAACAAAAACAAAAATGAAACCATATTCAGGAATTCAATTGTATATTCTAACCTCAAGATCATACATAAGTTATAAAACTAATAATGATTTCACAACTGCATGTGCAGCTACAAACGATAAAATGTACAATCTGATTTTCTAAAATTTCAAACTTTTAAATTAAAAAAAACTAAAATATCAAAATTTTAATGTTTTTCTATGAGGCAAGGTGGGCAAACTATAACAGCATAAAGCACACACACACCAATCACCCTAATTATGATCACCAAATACAAGTATTTTATCGTTTTTTAATCTAGAAACTTAAAATTTTAAATGAGAAAATGATTTTGCTATGTGGTATAACAGGCAAACTGTACCACTATACAATATAATCACAACAATAACAACAAAAATCAACAGAGAATCTAGAGGTTACAAATGGTAATAATTATCACTGAATGAAGGGATCGATAGTAGATTATCTTATTTCATTTTCCCCCTCTAATTTTCTAATGTTATAATGATAATGTATTACTTCTTCAAATTAAAAACAATCTTTTTTGTGTGTGATTTAAGCATAGCTACAAAAACTAAGGTGGATAAATGAAGTTTAAAACTTGGATAATTAGCCAGGTTCGGTGGCTCAGCCAGTAATCCCGTGCCTTAGGGAGGCTGAGGTGAGTGGACTGCCTGAGCCCGCAGGTTCGAGACCTGCCTGGGCAACCTGGCGAGACCTCATCTCCACAATAAATAAAAAAAAATAGCCGGGCGTAGTAGCACGCGCCTGTAGTTCCAGCTACTTGGAAGGCTGAGGCGGAAGGATCACCGGAGCCCAGCAGGTCGAGGCTGCAGTGGTCAGGAGTGTGCCACTGCATTCCAGTCTGGGTGACAGAGTGAGACTCCAACTCCAAAAAAAAAAAACAAAAACCAACTTAGATAATTTAGTAAAAATCAAATTAGCACATAGCGATTAACAATGGACTATCAAAGGCCCTTATAAAAAAAGGCAAGTAAGCTTCTTTGGGCATTAAAAATTAATATTAAGAGTTTGAAAAGCATTGTCTTGGCATCTCAGATATATTACAACTTTGTTAGAATAAAGCAGTTAACTATATTTTCTCTAATATCTTTTCACTCTTATTTATTGTAGAGGTCCAACTAGTCAAAGAATTTAACTATTTTGGAAAAACTCAATGCAAATAAATAGTTGAACAACACAGTTTATCTTTCACAAGCAAGAGATACCAAAAACCAATTTAACCCATTTGTCAGTATCATTAAGATATGGACACTAAATTAGTTAACATGTTTACAGAGCCACGATGGCCAGAAATTACTAAAGAATATAAAGCAGCAAGTCCAAACATACTCTAGTAGTGTATCTGAAATAAATCAAAATATTTATCAAATACTTCAAGATATTTTCAGTAAACACTACTTCTAATATTCTCTTGGCAACAACTAAAGTATTCTAAGAATAAGACCATAAGAAATATCACTTCTGCTACATGCTGCTAAACAACAAAAAAAGATAAAAATAAAGAACAGCCAGGCTTGGTGGCTCAGCCTGTAATCCCGCGCCTTGGGAGGCTGAGGTGAGTGGACTGCCTGAACCCGCGGGTTCGAGACCTGCCTGGGCAGCTTGGAGAAACCTCATCTCTACAATAAATCAAAAAATGAGCTGGGCGTGGTAGTGTGTTCCTGTAGTTCCAGCTACTAGGAAGGCTGAGGTGGAAGGATCGCCGGAGCCCAGTGGGTAAAGGCTGCAGTAGCCGGGAGTGGCCACTGCACTCCAGTCTGGGTGACTGAGTGAGACTCCAACTCAAAAAAAAAAAAAAAAAAAAAAAATATATATATATACAGAGAGAGAGAGAGAGAACAGGAATTCCAATTTTCATTATAATCGGATATTAAAAGCACCACAACCAAAGACAAGATGTTAAAACCCAAAATTTCTGTGTTCAGCAATAGCATTATGGTTTGCAAAGGATGCTAATGAAAGAAACCACAAAAAGGAAGGTGCTAAGATAATTTTTAAAAGGAAGTAGTAAACCTACTGCAACATCAACTTTAATAGCCATTTTTATTTTAATAGTATCAGTGACAGTCAACAGAAATATAACGTGAGCTAAATGCAATGTTAAATTTTCTAGTAGCCACATTAAAAATATAAAAGAAAGCTGAGCAGTGGCTCACACTTGTAATGCCAGCACTTTGGGAGGCCAAGGAGGGAGGATCGCCTGAGAGTTCAAAACCAGCCTGGTCAACACACTGAGACCTCATCTCTACAAAAAAATAAATAAATGAAAAGAGACAGATGAAATAATATATTTACTTAACCAATATATCTAACGTTATCATTTCAACATGCAATCCGTTTTTTTAACTAAATATTTTTAAAATTATTTTTTGTACTAAATTTTCAAAATCAGTGTGCATTTTACATGCAGAAATATCTATCTTGATGCTAAATTTTATCAGAAATACTTGCTCTGTACTTAGATCTTATAAAATTTACAGTTGGCCAGGTAGTATGGCTCAGGTCTGTAATCCCAGAACTTTGAGAGGCCAAGGCAGGAGGATCCCTTGAGCCCAAGAGTTCGAGACCAGCCTAGGCAACATAGTGAGACCTTGTCTCTACAAAAAAATCAAAAATAAAGATTTACAGTTGATAAAGAAAATTCACACTGCCAGTTGTTCCAAAAATAGTTAAAGACCAAAATCTGTGTTGGTTTTAAATTAATTAAAAATCAAACTTAAAATTCTGTTCCTTATTCAACTTTAACCACATTTCAAGTGCTTAATAACCACATGTGACTAGTGGCTACTAAAATAAACAGCATAAGTCTAAGTGCTACACACAGTAAACGAACAGACTAACCAAAGACAACTCCTAGAATAGTTTGATGTTCAGCAGAATGGAAGTTTCTGCTAAAACTGGCACTCTGTGAAAAATATGGCATGATGTACATAATGCAGAAAATAGGTTAAATTTTTTAAAAACTTAAAACAAACACTGAATTTGACACTTAGACATTTGTAAGGAATGATTTTGGATGCAGATGAGGAAAAAATCCTCCTCCATTATCCCAATTTTCTCCTACAGCTATGACATAAGAAATTTAGGGCAGTTTATATCACCTGTTTTCCTCTGAGGCTAAAATGCTGCATCATATCTCCAAATGAAGCAGCAGAAAGAATGTGAAAGGACAGACAATAAATTAATTTTAGAAGCGTACTGCTGCCTGAGAAGAAGATATTAGAGAAAAAAGGTATAGTTACCCTGCTGCGGTAGGGTATCACCATCAACCCAGGAGATAAAAGGTTGGTTATGCAAATTAGTACATATATTTACAACGGTGGAAACTATGTTTCTTACTCTTGAAAAAGATAAAATATGAAAAAGGTGAAAGCTAGGCTGAACTCTGCTAAACTGGAGGTATCAGTGTGCACTCATGGCTTTCAATGTAGAAATAAATAGACACGTACGCACAGAGGCACAAACACACATATATACTTTTAAATATTTTCTAACTGCTATGGTCTGAATGTTTCCCCCAAAATTCATGTGTCAGAAACTTAATCCCCAATGCAACCATGTTTTGAGAGGTGGGGCTCTGCCCTCATGAATAAATTAATGCTACTACAAAAAGGATTTGCAGGCCAGGCTCGGTGGCTCAGCCTGTAATCCCAGCACTTTGGGAGGCCGAGGTGAGTGGATTGCCTGAGCCCACAGGTTCGAGACCCGCCTGGGCGACTTGGCGAGACCTCTTCTCTATAATAAATCAAAAAAAATTAACCGGGCGTGGTAGCGAGTGCCTGTAGTTCCAGCTACTCGGAAGGCTAAGGCGGAAGGATCGTCGGAGCCCAGCAAGTTGAGGCTGCAGTGACCGGGAACGGCCACTGCACTCCAGTCTGGGCAACGGAGTGAGACTCCAACTCAAAAAAAAAAAAAAAATCATCAAAAAACTAGCCGGGCGTGGTAGCACGCACCTGTAGTTCCAGCTACTTGGAAGGCTGAGGCGGAAGGATCGCCAGAGCCCAGCAGGTCGAGGCTGCGGTGGCCGGGAGCGGCCACTGCCCTCCAGTCTGGGCGACAGAGTGAGACTCCAACTCAAAAAAAAAAAAAAAAGGATTTGCAGGAGTGGGTTCACTCTCTCTTGCTCTTCAGCCTTTCTTCCATGGGAGGAGGCAGCAAGAAAGTCCTCACTAGATGCTAGGGCTTTGATGAACTTCTCAGTCTCCAGAATTGTGAGGAAATTAATTTCTGTTCTTTATACATTCTGTTATAGCAACACAACTATAACAGACATTAATTATTCACTGAAAAAAGCCTGAAAACAGCCCCAGTAGCCATAAGCACACCTGGCACCCAGATCTTGTTTTCTAATACCACTGCACACTAAAAAGAACCAGGGCTACATGAGAAATGGTTGGTGCAGAACTGGGATTCTGAAATAATAACCTGCAACATCTTGTGTAAAAGGAAGGATGTCATCAAAAAATAATGGGCACACGTTAATAAAAATGACACCGAAGGTAGCGTCTAGCCATCATGCTTGAAAGCATTTCACAGCAGAGTTTTAAAAAAACTATCACTATTACCCGGTCACATGAAGAGGACAAAAATTATATTGTGTAACATTTGTAACATTTAGTAAAGTACTGGTTGTTGATAAAGTCAACTTTGCTCATGAAAAGGATAAAAATGAAAATTACACTAATGAGGTATTCACACCAAGTACATATTTGGTAAAGATTTGTGAAAGCCTCTAATAGTAATATGTATGGGTAGTATGGCAGTTTTATGTCTATCCTTGTAAGAGGGATAGAAAATGGTCAAGATTCTCACTGTAGGACTCAAACTATGCTTTAGCCATAGGTTGTTCCCCAGCAAAACATTACTGCGCCCTCCACTTAAAGTCCAAGAAAAATGACAATCAGTGGAGACATCAAGAAACTGGCACAATGCAACACAATGCGTCCACCAATAGTAAAATCTAAGCTAGCCCTTATGTGTAATAAAGTGCCTGGTTAGGCAGAACAAGTATTTAAGGTGAGAGTCTACCATTTTAAAATTGCTGGTGGTTTTTTATGTTTAGGGAGAAAAGAGCAATGCATGTGAGAGTCATCTTCTTTGTTCTGTGAAAGACCACTTGAGAGATCCTTCTCAGTTATATAACTGAAGCAAACAGTCCCTGAAAAGGTAAGCAGGCTCTATTTCTGACTTGATATAAGCTGTTTCTACCAATAATAGTAAGCAAGCTAAGAGAAGGTGTGTAGAGGTATGCAAAAAAGGCCAAAAACTCTACTGGTAAGCAATTGAGACTCCAAGGCCTTCCACTTTAAGTTTAATTTTATTGGAAATTCTCTGACAGACTTAAATGTCCCTGAATGAGATCCACTGGCAGAAATATTTTCCCCACCCTGAATATACTTGCACGGTTAAGGAAACTCACCTTGAAAGATAGAAGAATTTAAGTGTAATGCAAGATTTCAGGATTAAAGAGGGAGAGGTGATTTGTACACATACAGTTAAAGCTGAAAACTTCTATCTACCCAGCTACTCTACCACAACAGGAATTTTTAAAGAAATCTGCCATATTTTGGGGTGAGATCTTGTGTGCCCAAGCGTAGATTACCCCTGGCCTAAGAGGGTGTTCGACATCCAGGAATCCAGGCCTACGGGATGATATACTCATTCATCCATGCTGGTGAGTACACAAGCAAATAATATCAACTGGTGAAGAATCATGCAGGTTATACCTACATTATTCCTAAAATTGAAACCCAAAGTCCCAGAAATATATATAAAACAAGTAATAAGCATGGCTTGCTTACCTTTAAGAAAGTATCTCAGGTCAAATAAAAAAATCTTTAACCTTGCCTGAGCCCGTGGGTTCGAGACCCGCCTGGGCAGCGAGACCTCATCTCTACAATA
>NW_007251154.1:299629-311719 GCF_000164805.1 Carlito syrichta | reverse complement strand
AAAACCCCAAACAAAAAAAAAAAAAAAAAAAAAACTATGGACACACCAAACCTGCTATTACTCCCCTCCTTATAGAATCTATATATGTACACAGCCTAAAAGGCCTCCGCCCCAACCCCTTTAGTGATCCTTCTGCCTCAGGCCTGCAAATAGCTGAAACTACAGGCATGTACCACCATGCCTGGTTAATAGTTTTTTTTTTTAATTGTAGAGATGAGGTCTCACGAAGTTGCCCAGACTGGTCTAGAACCCATAGGCTCAGGTAATCCTCTCACCTCGGCCTCCCAAAGGCTGGGATTATAGCCATGAGCCACCACACCTGGTCTAAAAGGCTATTTAAGTAAAGATTTGTTTCATGAAAAAGTATAAGCTATAATTACAAAATGGAGCAAAAGGACTTAGAATTCTGCGAGTACTCAAATTTCTTTCTTCCAGGTTTAGTTAGAAAGTACTTTATAGTGGAAAGAAAAAGGACTCAGACGAGCCATGTGATCTTAAATAAGTTATTAAATCTGAGATAACTAGGCAGACACGGAGGAGGCCGGGGGGCAGGTTGGGTGCTCGGTGGGTTGTGAGAATATCAGACTGCTGTGATGTGGGGGGCGGGCCTCAGGCGGGGTTCCCGCGGGAGGGGGCAGGCCGCCAGGTTAGGCCTAAGGGGGAAAACAAAAATCTGAGTTAGTCTCCTCAAATATAAAATTTTTAGGCGAGGCACAGTGGCTCACTCTTGTAATCCCAGCACTTTGGGAGGTTGAGGTAGGAGGATCACTTGAGCTCAGGAGTTTGAGACCAGCCTATGTAACACAGTAAGACCTCACCTCTCCAAAAAAATTTTTTTTTAAATTAACCAGGCATGGTGGTGCATGCGGGTAGTCTCAGCTACTTGGAAGGCTGAGCCAGAAGGATCCTTTGTGTGTAGGAGGTCAAGGCTGCAGTGAGCAGGGATCATAACACTACACTTCAGCCTAAGCAACAGAGTAAGATCCTGTCTCAATCAATGAATCAATAAAATAATCTGCCTTGTATTGTTGTGAGAATTACAAATAATATTGGTACAACATTGTGCCTATCATTTTAAAAAAGGCTTATTAGAATATGACCACATCCTTGAGACAATACAGTAATTCAAAACCTTCTTTGTAATAGAATTTTATTTAAAATCTGTTTCAAGTGATGCACAAAAAAATGATCATTTCACAGAGATATGCTCCATTTACAAAGAATATATATCACCATACTAATATGCAAATATTAGCATAAATGCCAGAGATTATAGGAGAGAAACAAACTGATTAATAATCATCACATGGGCTGGGCGCAGTGGCTCAAGCCTGTAATCTAGCACTTTGGGAGGCCAAGGTGAGCGGACTGCCTGAGCCCACAGGTTCAGGAACAGCCTAGGCAACTTGATGAGACCTAGCTCTACAATAAATTGAAAAATTAGCCAGGTGTGGTAGTGCACGCATGTAGTTCCAGCTACCTGGAAGGCTGAGGTGGAAGGATTGCCTGAGCCCAGCAGGTCGACACTAGGGTGGCCATGAGTGTGCCACTGCACTTCCAGGTTGGGCGACGGAGTGAGACACCAACTCAAAAAAAAAAAAAAAGAATCATCACATTACTCAGGATCATCACATTATTCTGAACTTAGTAGATAAATGGTATGAAGTATGAAAACTTACTTGGATTGAATTTAAACTGGTCACAAATAATAACCAAAGCTAAAATAGAAATTGGCTTAGAACACACTCCTACGATAGATACTAATGCAGACAAAGCAGACAAAATATTACAGCTCAGTGCTTCAACTTTTACATACCTTTCCTGACTCATCTATCCATCTCATCTTTGATCATGCCTTCTTTTTTTTTTTTTTGAGTTGGAGTCTCACTCTGTCACCCAGACTGGAGTGCAGTGGCCGCTCCCGGCCACCGCAGCCTCGACCTGCTGGGGTCCGGCAATCCTTCCGCCTCAGCCTTCCAAGTAGCTGGAACTACAAGCGTGCGCTACCACGCTCGGCTCATTTTTTATTTATTGTAGAGATGAGGTCTCGCCAAGTTGCCCAAGCAGGTCTTGAACCCACGGGCTCAGGCAATCCACTCACCTCAGCCTACTTAATCCAGTCTTCCTTGATCCAGTTCATTCAAACTTGCCAAAAGAAGTGGCCTATATTTACTGTCTCTATTTCCTGACCCTCTTTATCGACTACTTAACACCACTGCAAATTTTCTACTCTTCTGAAACTAAGATCACCAAATATCTGGAGTAGTTTGACATAATGTTAGCCTTTATTAATTCTGCATGTATACATGTGAATTTGTGATAACTTCCTTTGTACATCTTTTCCCAAAAGTGGTTGTTTTTTCCTTATTATTGATAAAGTATACATTTAAAAGATGTGTAACTTAAGTCGTAAAAGTACCACTCTATGCTTTTAAGAGTGTGCTTTATTGTATATGAATTATAACTCAATAAAGATTATTTTATTTAAAGGCCAACTCAACCCAAGATCTAGATATAGCACTCCAGTACAGCTTCCTGTAATGATAAAAATGTTCTTTATCTGTGCTGTCCAATATGGGAGCCATATATTGCTATTGAGCACTTTAAATGTGGCTAGGATAAATACATTTATTTTATTTTAATTTATTTAAATTTACATAGTCATATAAGCCTGATGAGTATTGTATAGGACGGTGAACAGTGTAGAAATCTGGGGCATAGCCGGGCTCGGTGGCTCAGCTTGTAATCCCTCGCTTGGGGAGGCTGAGGTGAGTGGATTGCCTGAGCCTGCGGGTTCAAGACCCGCCTGGGCAACTTGGCAAGACCTCATCTCTACAATAAGTCAAATATTAGCCCGGTGTGGTAGTGCGCGCCTGTAGTTCCAGCTACTTGGAAGGCTGAGGCAGAAGGATCACCGGAGCCCAGCAGGTCAAGGCTGCGGTGGCCTGGAGCAGCCACTGCACTCCAGTTTGGGCGACAGAGTGAGACTACAACTCCAAAAGAAAAGAAATCTGGGGCATTACCAGTGGCTTATATGTACTTCTCCCTTATTTAACCTCCCCTGTCAGTTAAGCAGTCTTGAACTTGGTTATTAATGCCTTAGTCAAATGCATTAAACAATTTCTTTTTCTTCCTATTTTTTGAGTTGGAGTCTCACTCTGTCATCCAGGCCCGAGTGCAGTGGCAGGCTCAGTCACGCTGGCGTCGACCTGCTGGACTCCGGCAATCCTTCCACCTCAGCCTTCCAAATAGCCGGAACTACAGTCGCATGCTGCCACACCTGGCTAATGTTTGATTTATTGTAGGGACGAGGTCTCGCCAAGTTGCCCGGCCTGGTCTTGAACTCTCAGGTTCAGGTAATCCACTCACCTCGGCCTCCCAAAGTGCTAGGATTACAGGCTGAGCCACCGAGCCTGGCACATTAAACGATTTCAACAGCCCAACTAGTCTCTATACTTCTTTACTACTATTCTTAAATCTATTGTCCACAATTACTATTATGCAAATAGAACTTCTCGGATATGTTCTTTTCTTGAAATTTTATTCCCTCAGTACTACCACTCTCCTAGTTTTCTATATAGTCTAACCCCTGGGCTCTTTTTCTTTTGCCCTGACTATTCCTATTTTGCCCTAGGACCATTATTCTTGCCTCTTCTCTAATTTTTCTATCTCGTTATATCCTCTCCCCAGATGACCTCACTTACTGCCATTATTTCAGCTATGGCTAATAATAGACATTTTAGACATTTAAGAATCATCAGCTTTTACCTCTGCCATAGACCTACAGTTTGAGCTTCAGTAATATATCCAACTGTCTACTGAACGTCTTCCTGAAGTTTTTACAGTACCTCAAGCTCAACATGTCAAACTGAATACAGACTGTACCCCTTCCATCTTAAAAAAAAAAACTCAAAAAACTGATTTTTATTTCCTCCTTCAGTTGACAACACTATCATTCCCCATCACCGTGTCCATGCTTCATTTTTCCTCCAGTCACCAGTTTATCACTAAACCCGACATACTTTATCTCTGAAATATTTAAATAGTCTACTTCTCTGTTACATCCTTAGTTCAGGGATCCCTAAGCATGCTTATACCCTAACTGCAGGACCATCTTCCCCTTTTTCTGGAGTCAGGATTTCACTCCATTATCCAGGCTGGAGTGCAGTGGTATAATTCTCACTCACCACAGCCTCAGCTCCCTGGTCTCAGACAATCCTTCCACCTAAATAGCTGAGACTATAGGTGCGGGCCACCAGTGTTAAAAACCAGGTCTCGCTATGTTTGCCCAAGCTGGTTTTGAACTCCTGGCCTCAAGTGATCCTCCAGTCTTGACCTCCCAAAATTCTGAGATTACAGGTGTGTGCAACTCCACCCAGCCAGTGCCCCTCTTATCTGTGGTGAATGTGCAGAATGTGTCAGATGGAAAATTCCAGAAATAAACAATTCATAAGTTTTACACTGTGTGCTGTTCTGAGGAGTATGATGAAATCTCGAGTGGGATGTGAATCATTCCTTTGTTTAGCGTATTCACACAGTAAACCCTACCAGCCCATCAGTCACTTAGCACTAGGTTATCAGATTGAAAAATCACAGTATGTGTAGGGTTCGGTACTATCCATGGTTTCAGACATCTACTAGGAGTCTTGGAAATATCATAGAAAACAAAACTAAAAGATAAAATTATGAAAAGCTTGAAAAAGATAACCAGCATTATTCCCCAAGGACAAGAGGGGACTACTGGAATCTCTACACTTCCCCTTGTACTCCTTAAATCCATTTTCCACAATTAATTCTGTGTAAATCTAACCAATTAGCTTCTCTGCTTACAAGAACAACTCTTGTTGTTCCCACTGCCTAGACACAAGTACAGTCCGCCCCTCTGTATCTGCAGTCTCTGCATTCGTGGATCCAACCAACTGCAGAGCAAAAAAAATGGGGGTGGGAGGACAATAAAAAATAATATAAGGAAGGTTTAGTGGCTCAGCCTGTCATCCCAGTACTTTAGGAGGCCGAGGCTAGTGGATTACCTGAGCCCATGGGTTCAAGACCATCCCGAGAAACTTGGCAAGACCTCATCTCTACAATTAATCAAAAATTTAGCCAGGTGTGGTAGCATGCGCCTGTAGTTCCGGCTACTTGGAAGGCTGAGGCAGAAGGATTGTCGGAGCCCAGCAAGTCGACGCTGGGGTGGCCATGAGTATATCACTGCACTCTGGCCTGGGCAATAGAGACTCCAACTAAAAATAAATAAATAAATAAAATAATACAAATTTTAAAACAATACAGTATAACAATTAATATAATATTTACATTGTATTAGGTACAAGTAATCTAGATATGATTTAAAGTATACCAAAGAATGTGCTATAGCAGGGGTCCTCAAACTACGGCCCGCAGGCCACATGCAACCCACCGAGGACATTTATCTGGCCCACCGGTTGTTTTTGCTGCCAGTGCCTGTCCTGCCTAGCAGCCGACTCGTCCAGGCCCGCAGTGCGCATGTGTGGAATGTGCGTCACACTCTCCAACTCCCCTCCTTCTCTCTGTCTCTTGACAACTCCTCTCAGTAATCTCAGGAACCATGCACTCAAATGGCAACCATCTTTGGCAGCACTTATATCTGTGAACAGACTTTTTCCAGAATGAAACATCTGAAATCTCCAACCAGATCTAGATTAACTGATGCACACTTGCATCACTTGTTACGACTAGCAGTGACAAATATGGAACCGGACATTGACCATCTCATTAGCCAAAAGCAGGCCCATAGTTGCCATTGAAATACTGCTAAGTTTGTTGATTTAACTTTACTTGTTCTTCATTTCAAATATTGTATTTGTTCCCGTTTTGTTTTTTCACTTCAAAATAAGATATGTGCAGTGTGCACAGGAATTTGTTCATAGTTTTTTTTTTTTAAACTACAATCCGCCCCTCCAACGGTCTGAGGGACAGTGAACTGGCCCCCTGTTTTAAAAGTTTGAGGACCCCTGTGCTATAGGTTATATGCAAATACTACACCATCTTATTTAAGGAATTTGAGCATTCATGAATTTTACTATAAGGGGGTATCCTGGAACCAATCCCCTGTGGATATTGAGGGATGACTACATGTGTGCTAGAGAGGTGTGGCAAGTTCAAGGAACATTTTTTTTTTTTTGAGTTGGAGTCTCACTCTGTCGCCCAGACTGGAGTGCAGTGGCTGCTCCCGGCCACTGCAGCCTCGACCTGCTGGGCTCCGGTGATCCTTCCGCCTCAGCCTTCCATTCCAAGTAGCCGGAATTACAGGCATGTGCTACCACGCCCGGCTGATTTTTTGATTTATTGGAGAGATGAGGTCTCGCTGCCCAGGCGGGTCTCGAACCCATGGGCTCAGGCAATCCACTCACCTCAGTCTCCCAAAGGCGTGGGATTACAGGCTGAGCCACCGAGCCCGGCTCCAAGACAATTCTTAAGCACTTCTGACAATTTCTCTTAAGACTGAAAAATTCCTTTTAAGATTTGATAATATTCTTAAACTGACAAAGCAGAGAGCTCCTAACTGCCAGCTTTAAGTTAAAATGTGCAATTTGTAACAAGTGATAATTTATAGTCTTCAAAATAAATATTTAAAGTATTTTGCTGTATTTTATATAACACTTTGCATTTCTCAAAGTTCCTTCACATAGTATTTCAGCTGATCTTCAACAATCAGTAAGACACGCTGCTAATAAATCAGTATTACAGATGAAGTTCCTTACTCAAGGTCTGAAAATTGGGTAACCTAGAACCTAAGTGTTCAACTGTGGTGCTCTTTTTTATTACGTAGTATTCTAGTACACCACAGTGAACTAGTGGATTAAACAAAATATATAAACAATTTCAACTCAATATGATAAATACTGTAAGAATTATAAATAAAATCCACCAAAAGGAAAGGTATTTTTCAGGTATATGTAGAGGAGATGAGACAAAGATTTTAGCAGATTCTGGAAATAAGAAGTTCAGAAAGGCTGGCAGAGGGAAAGTGACAGGTTCATAAAATTAAAATGTTAGGCAGAGGTCAGGTGAAGTTAAGGGATTAAAAAATACCAATGACATCATGCTCACTACTGTGTTCCTCCTGTAAAAATAACAGCAACAGTAAGAGTTTTGCTATATGATTTGTCAAGCATAAATATAAACAAATCAAACAAAATCTTCACATATTCCCTCCAAAGGACAACCTAATGATGATACTGCATTACAACAGCTAATATTCATGTGCCAGGCCCTATCCCACATGTTTTACATATATTAGTTCACTTAATCATCACAACTCTATAAAATGGGTTGTTTTGTACCCATTTATAGGTAAGAAATTGTACCACAGAACATGCCTAAGGTGACACAGCCATGTACCTGGGCCTTGAATCCAAGCAATCTATTTCTTAACTACCATGTTATTCTGCAGAAAAGTGGCCTCTTCAAACATAAATTGAGGTCATGCTCAATTCCTGAAGGCCAGATTAGTCTTATGTTAACAAACAAACTGAAATAAAACACAAGTTACTAAAAATATATCAGTATCATTTAAAGAACTGGTATAGCAAAAATCTACTAATTCTAATTATTATAAATTATTTCATGTTGTACCAACATTTGCAGAAATTATAATGAGTATAACTGCTCTTGTTCCTTGTACAGTTTTATCTACAAAATTTAAAAGCTACCAAAAGACCCAAATAACAGGTTTATGATTTCTGAAAATGAGAGCCCAGCTTTAGTTGAATGTTTCACAGGAATAAACTAAGATGAATTCTAAATGATCAGGATCTGCCGGGCACTGTGGCTCATGCCTGTAATCCCAGACTGGTCTCGGGGCTCGAGACCAGTCTGGTAACTGGGTGACATTAGCCGAGTGTGGTGGCACATGCCTGCAGTTCCAGCTACTTGGAAAGCTGAGGTGGAAGGACTGCCTGAACCCAGTAGGTGGAGGCTGCAGTGGCCATGAGGGTGTCTGGACAACATAGTGAGACTCTTGCTACAAAATAAAAATAAAAAATCGCTGGGCACAGTGGCTTATGCCTGCAATCCCAGCACTTTGGGAGGTGGAGGCGAGACAACTGTCTGAGCCTGCAGGGTTGAGACCAGCCTCCACCTGCTGGGCTCTGATTCTTCTCTCTCAACTTTCCAAGCAGCTGGAACTATAGGTGTGCGCCACTACACCAAGCTAATTTCTTGATTTTTTTCATTGTAGAGACAAGGGTCTTGTCAAAGTGCCCAGGCTGGACTCAACCCTGTACTGACTCAGGCAATCCTCTCACCTCCACCTCCACCCCCAAAGTGCTGGGATTGCAGGCATAAGCCACCATGCCTGTCAATTTTTTTTTTTTTTTGTAGCAAGAGCTCGCTATGTTGTCCAGGGTAGTCTGGAAATCCAGACTTAAGGCCTCCCAAAGTGCTGGAATTACAGACATGAGCTACCAAACCCTAAGTCTAAGTATTTTATATCAAATCTTACCTAACCAAAATCATCCTTTCTCTAATTTTATCCTGTTTAAAAAGGTCAAAAGATTATTTCAAGCAAGTCACCAATCATTTCTTTAATTTGCAAGTGGCTACCCTTTCTAAAGGTAAGGATATGATCCGAATTTTGCCCATACTTCTAATCAGTGAGTTTAAGGATTTAAAAGCAAACTCCAAATACTATTCCTGAAATCTAGTTCCTAGGACAGAAAGTTACTGCAGGTTCTCATCCTAAAAAAATAAGGAATGTGGCACAATTCTGAAAAAAATTATCAACATACAAATAAAGAGATGTGGTTCAATTAGTTATTTTAATATTATTTTAGTTTTTTAATAACTATACCAAGGAAATGTTATGGTTTCTTAATCAGAGAACCACATCCCATTTCGGCGGTACTGCTAAACTTTTCACAAAACATTAATATCATATATTCATGAAACACAGAACTTTAACCCACTAAAAGCCAAAAAAAAGGAAGCATTATATTGGAGCATAAATAAAAATTATGATTTGACCTCCCCCCTTTCAGGTAGATTTGAAAACAAGTTTATCAATATAAACTGCATCAAGTGAAACTCTTTAGAGGCAACTTTGGGGAAAGGGCTTAAAGTAAACAGGTCATTCCTAAATCTGGGTATAAATGTTTTCTTAAAGCAAATTATGCTGTCTGTCTTGAAAAACAAGATCCCTCCCAGAATCTGCAAAGTGAACTCTGCAGGAACAGTGCAGCAATCACACTTTCTGACCAAGGCAACTGGTTAACAAAATTAAGGCACACCATTTGCCAGGTAAAGAAAACTGCATCTTACTTAAAACATCTCAGTTATTACTTAAGATCCTGTGGTATCAAAGGATTACCTAGGTATCATTTACTAAGAATTGGTGTTTGTTTTACTAGATAGCTATGCTTACCGTGACTCTAATGATTTGTATACCACATCACCCAACCCCCAGTCCCTCAAGAGCCTATTTATGTCTCTATTTCAAGTGATAAAATCAGTACCCAAAACAGAAGCCTGAAATGTCCCATGGTTATAGGACTGGGTTTCTCCAGAAATATCTGAGTCACTTCCACACCAAAACAGCACTGCTTCATTTGTAATTACTATCTACCGGACATCTGTAACGTCTCTCAAATTATTGAAGACTAGCTTAACTTTTGTTCTTCATCCACCTAAGCAAGTTATTTACCTGCTGTATGCTTTTAGGTTCCTTATTTCTCAACTAAGCAGGCAGGCAGGATTAACCTAAGATTTATTTCAGTTTTAATACACTAAGATTTTTTAGTTTAACAACTGAACACAGTATTTTGGCTGTCTTGCTACAGAAAAATATATCTTAGAAGTATACATTTAGTGAAAAAGTAATCGTTGACTTGTCCTTCAATTTGGAACCAAAGACAAAAGTTCAAACACTGAGCTACTGAATACCTTATTGGGCAAGCGTCTTGGGCAAAAAGAAAACAAAAATACTGCCCAACTACTGCTATAAAGAATCCCTGGGCTAAGATAATCATTTTTAAAACCAAAATTAAAAATTGTAGAAGCCAAGACAAATGACACGGGAGTTTCTAGTCTATGGTACCACTCAGTGAGCTAGGATTCACTTGGTTCTGCAGTCAAATCCTGAACTGACTTAAAAATAATATGTGACATAAGATTTTCCTTAGTTTGGTCATGCCTAGATAGAGAACTAAAAATCCAAAAAGTCATGAGTTCCAAGAAAAACTGAGAAACTTAAGACAAGTTCTCATCATGACATCAGACAAGCGGAGTTTTCTCCACTATTACTACTAGTTCCAAGATGATAAGCTATCAGAAAATTCCAGGTGATTAAGAGAAAACACACACCTTACATTCTGAGAAGTCTTAAAAGTGAATAATTAAAACAAAATTAACCCATTAATCAACATCTAATGGGGTCCAGTCTTAAGAAAGTGAGGTAACTGGTTTAAGAAAAAAATTTAAAGCACCTATTTAAATATAAAACTGTAACAGAAGAATAAAATTCCAGGATCAGTAGCAATATGAATCCTTGATATAAGAAAATGGGTGTCTGTCTGTAACTGAGAAGGAATCAGCCCTGAGTTTTTTACTATGATTGACCAATAGGAATTAAGTTATAGTTGTGATGTTTCTTTTTTTAAACCACTTTCCAACTCTACACCACTCTGAAATTGAGTAGTTTTAATTTCATACTGCCTTTGAAGTTCCACATCATTAACTGTAAACTTAAGAAATGATTGTGCTCCTAAAAACTTGATTTTTTAAGTTTACTTCCACCTCTGTGCTAATTTCCTTTCACATTTGATAAGGTCTTGGTCATTGGAAGCTAACATTCAAAGAGTTAAGTGTTAACATATTAGTTCATGGATAAAATAAGTTCCAAGATCATTCAGTTACTTTCATATCCACTTCATCGTGGTCCATTTTCTTGACGAGAAGAATATCGATAATGGCATTTGACACGTACATATACTGTAGCTGACTTTTTTTTCCTTCAGTATAACTTTGCTCTTATCAATAATCTATGTTTATGTATGCCGGATGAGGGCAACATTTAGGCAAGCTGCTGCAGCAAGTCAAGCAACAAGTGGCCCAAACTCAGCTGTTTAAAACTGGAATACACTTGTCAACTAGAATGACACATCATCATTTATACCGCAAAAGGTTTAAAAAAAAGAAAGAAAGAAACCATTGGGATTCCTTCGGACTCAAAAGTTTAGCTTCTAAAATATTTATGAAAAGATTAAAACAACGGTGATAACATTACAACTCTCAAATTACGTACACAATTTTGTCTAGGCTCTTGTACTATTACTGCACGGGGAATGGACAGAAAGCATTAATGGACAAGTATCAGAGCACTCCTTCTCCTATAAGGCTTGAGCATCATTAGGTAGGTCAAGATCACACACCTATTTGTACCTTCCTAGGCATCTGGCCAAAAGGAGTAGCTCTTTTCTATAACAAATGCCTTTGCAACCATCAAGGAAGATCTATCCAAAGGACAAGGCGGCTCTTAGTAAGAAGGAACAGCCTGAACTCAGGGACGGAAACGCGCTTCTACACACCGGGCAGCTCGCCCCGGCCGAGCCTCTGCTGAGGCTGAAAAGCGCAGCGCAAGGAGCCTCCGTACGCGGCTGACTCGAAAACTTCCCCACGGATTCCAGGCTTCCGCTCAGCCACTACACCCACAAGGAGAGACGATGGTTCGCACGAAGACGCCCCGCACCACCCCTCGCCCGGAAGCACATCCCTTCGGCTGCCAGGAGCCCGCCCCCGGCCCCGGCCCCGGCCCTGGGCACATGCCCCCACGCCCCCGGTGGCAGCCTCTTCGCGAGCGGAACTCCCCCAGGCGGCGTCCACCCGCGAGCGAACCCTGGGGGCCACACGCCCGTCCGCGGAGCAGGTGGCGTCTTACCTGCAGTTCACACCAGGCGACTTCCACGGTGGTTTCCGTGTCCAGGCCTTTGTAGACGGTCTTGAAGGAGCCCCGGCCGATCTCGATGTCGAACTTGAGGAAGCGGCCGTCGTTGGACATCCCCACGGCCTTGGTCTCCAGCTCCTCGATGTCATCCTGCTGCTGGCTCCGCTCCTCCG
>NW_007251154.1:296809-298157 GCF_000164805.1 Carlito syrichta | reverse complement strand
ACGGCGGGCAGGGGAGGGCCGCTCACCGCGGGCCCGAGCTCCGCTGCTTCGGAGCCGCGAGTGGAGGAGACCGGGAGGACTGGGCGGGGGCGGGGAGGCGAAGGGCAGTCACCCCCACCAGGCGCCTTCTGTCACCGGAGACGGGGTGCGGAGGGCTGAGAGCGAAGCGCCGCGTCCGCCGGGAAACTCTCCGCGCTAAATGGCGCCGGGAGTCTGAAGCCTCCACACAGCCCGCTCGGACCCCGCCCCCCGCCGCCCGGGGCGGCCCCACCCCCACCCCGCTCCGGGCTCTCGCGCAGGCGTGCGGCGCCGCGGTGCCCTGGGACTTGTAGTTCCCCCGTGGGCGGGATGCGAGGGCCCGGGGAGGAAGACGCCTACGACTCCCGCGATGCCGCGCGGCGGCTTTGGCCTGAGGCCTCATGGGAGTTGTAGTTTCCTCTGGAAACCGCCCCTTCTGAAAGGCTGACGGGAGCGTCCCCGTGGGTCGCACAACCCCATCCCCAAGTCAGCGCTGGCTAGGAAAATCATTATTTAGGGATTAATTGTGGATGGAGGGAAGGAAGAAAAAAAGGGCAAAAAAGGAGGGAGGGAAGACGAGAGGAGAGACTCCCATCATGCTCTGCTAAGGCGAGAGCGCTCTTAGGCGGCCATACAATGAAAAATGATCTGTTGTTCATCTTCCATGGAGAGAGCTGCAGCAGTGCTGAGCGACTGTAGGGCGGTGGGGGTGGAGGGGAAGGGCGGAGCAGGATGACCGGAGCCCGCGCCCAGAGAGTCGGGGGAAGGGGAGAAGAAACTTTGTGAAGATTGCGCATGAGGTTGATAGTGATTCAATGGGCTAGGGAAGGACACAGGGAGAACGATCTTCCCTCCTCCTCCCCGCCATAGCAATTCAGGCCACATTCTCAGCTCCAGCCCCGAGGCAGACGTTCCGGCTCGCAAAGATGGGCTGCCCCACTGAAATCCAGGATCCCAGCGAACGCCGTCTCCGCGGGGGCGGGGTGCCGAGCGGAGGGTCGGATGCGAGGAAAGATAAGGTCTACGTGTCTATGAGCCTCTGACCGCAAACTAGAGAAGCCTGCGCCGACGTCTGCCTTTGTAGTCAGGTGAAACTTATTTTCCACCCAGCTTCTGCTCGGGGAAACGGCAGCCCCGCTTTCGAGCGGCGGGAGTGTACACGTGTCATCGATCGCCAGGCTCCGATCTCAGGACGTCCGGACCCGGACGGGTCCCAGTCGACGGAACGCTTTTCTCGAAAGCACCCTCGTGCTCCCTGGACCCCTCAGCTCCGCGCACCCCGTGGAGGTCGTGCGGGTGCCGAGCACCAGGGGGCACCAGACAGAGCGGG
>NW_007251154.1:284171-296307 GCF_000164805.1 Carlito syrichta | reverse complement strand
CCAGCCACGCTTCGGGCGGTTCTTAGGGACGCGTCTGAGGCATGAAAGGCTTAGCGCTCTTTTTCTCTTCTTCTTCTTTTTTCATCCAAAGCGACACTTGCAAGTGGACAGAAAAGTTTATTTTAAACCAGTGGTGGTTAGATTGACGATGCTGGCAGACTGTGAGCATTTAAAAACGCCAGTTCGGTAGGAGCAACGAGAGTACTAAAATACTAGTGCTCCGTGGCTTTAGAAAATACATCTTTCGTTCGTTCGCTGGCAGCGGTACATCTCATTATGAAGATGTAATGGCCTTTTTCCAGCCGTCAACCTAAGTAAGAAAGGGAAGAAATGACTGCAACATACATTTTTTAATTGGGCTTCGTGAGGCTGCTTCTGAGAACTTGCCCAGTGATGGCGTTCCTAGGAAAAACAGTCTGCTTTTAAACAGAAGACAACTAATTATAAATTGGTGAGTTGAAAGGAGATCAGTAAATCACAATGTTCACTTTCTGACTCCCTAAGAAATTAGGATATTTCTGTGTGAGAGGTCATTAGTGGGTTTTGTTATTGCCTGTTCTTTACTGAGCCCTGAAACTTTGGCCACACCGCATTGGACCCAAGTCCCTTGACAATCCCCATGCCCTATCAACATGTCTTTTCAACCAAGGGCAACTAAATTCGTCTTAAAAATTTAATTGGCAGCTGACTTTAAACCACACTTGTCCACCTGACAGCTTTTCCTACTTATGTAATGTTAGCTTTCCTATGAAAACAGATACAATTTTAAGTTGGGTATAATCATACTATGCACAGTGGTTAAATCTAAAGGTTATGTTGTTCAGTGTGAATATTTTACCGCAAATACTTATTTGCTCGGTTCTCTTTTGAATGCTTACCAACCTCCAAGTAACATGATATTTTCTGTTGCTCATGACTATAATCCATGGCAGTACTTTTCCTTCCTCTGTGATTTCAATTAGCAAGTGAAGAATCAACCCCCCTATAATTTATATAAAACATCAAGTGACTGTAAGTAGAGGTAAAACAAAGAACCACGGATGCAGTGAATGCGCTGAATTCAGAGGTTTGGCTTCCTGACATTTGAGTCCATAAAAAGAATACAAATATTTTATTCTCTCTCGCCATACAAATATTTTATTCTCTCTCTGGTTCTTGTTCATTTTCTCACATTGATTCACGTTTCTATTTCCATCTATTCACATGTTATGTTTACATAATTCCTGCCATTGGTAACTGGCTAGCTTTGTATTGAGATAAGTATAAGACAATGGAACAGAAGACAGAATACAGAAACAGTCCCATGTGTGTATGAGAATTTCATGTATGAGGAAGGTGACATTTCAAGTCAATGGGGCAAGATAATAAACAGTGTTTGGACAATTAGTTGTTCATTGGAAAAACAACTTAGGTCAATGCCTACCTCAGACCATTCACAAAATTAATGTCCACATGCATTAACTAAAATTTTTTTTAAAGAACTCTAAAGAATTTTTTAAGGCTGGGCTCAGTGACTCAACCTGTAATCCCAGCGCTTTGAGAGGCCGAGGTGAGTGGATTGCCTGAGCCTGCAGGTTCGAGACCCGCCTGGGCAACTTGGCGAGACCTCATCTCTACAATAAATCAAAAATTAGCCGGGCGTGGTAGCGCGCGCCTGTAGTTCCAGTTACTTGGAAGGCTGAGGCTGAAGGATTGCCGGAGTCCAGCAGGTTGAGGCTGTGGTGGCCGGGAGTGGCCACTGCACTCCAG
Organism: Carlito syrichta; assembly: GCF_000164805.1. Taxonomy (NCBI): domain Eukaryota; kingdom Metazoa; phylum Chordata; class Mammalia; order Primates; family Tarsiidae; genus Carlito; species Carlito syrichta. Next base: position 294,558 of record NW_007251154.1, on the reverse strand, counting down.
TCTGGGCGACAGAGTGAGACTCCAACTCAACAAAAAAGAATTTTTTAAATATAGAAGAACATGAGGTAGGAAAGGGCCTCAAAGAACAATCCAAGAGCCAGAGAGAAAATACTTGACAACATCAAAATAAATAATTTATTCAACAAAACAAATGACAAGCTGGCAGAAAAAAAACTTTGGAAAACCTGTGTAACAAAAGACTAGTATCCAAAATATATGAATAAAGAAAAAAAACTAACAAAAACTTAAATCACGGAGAAAAACGAAACTACTCTCTAGAAAAAGGAGGATATGAAAAGAGAATCCAGAAAGGAGGAAATACAAATGACGAAAATAAGCATGAAAAAATGCTGAAACTCAGTAACTAGGGAAGTGCAGATTAAAATAAGATAATATTTTCCTCATAAAATTGATGCAATGTTTAAGGATTTATTATATCAAGTGCTGGCAAGGATGTGGGGAAACATGCTGTTAATGGTAGTGTAAATTAGTACAACCTTTTTTTTTTTTTTTTTTTTGAGTTAGGATCTCACTCTGTTGCCCAGACTGGAATGCAGCAGCACAATCATGACTCACGATAGCCTCAAATTGGGCTCCATCGTCCTTCCCACCTCAGGTTCCTGAATAGCTTGGACTACCAGCAAGAGCCACCATGCCCAGCTAATTTTTTGATGTTCTGTAGAGACGAGGTCTCACCTTGTTGCCCAGGCTGGTCTCAAACTCCTAGGCTCGAGCAGTCCTCCTGCCTTGGCCTCCCAGACTACTGGGATTACAGGCGTCAGCCACAGCACCCAGCGATAGTACAACCCTTTTTTTTTAAAGGGCAATTTGTCAGCAATTATTAAAACATACAATGTGCACAGGCTTTTTTCTTCTTTATACCTACTTTAGAAAAATTCTTGTACATGTTTACTAAGAAATATCTATAAGAATATGCACTATGGCTTTGTCTGTAATTTAAAAATTCAAATAATCTGCATGTCCATCAATAAGAAAATAGTTCCATAAACCATAGTATATCCAAGTTTGGGAACACCATGCAGCAGGAGGAAAACAGAGGTAAATATATATGTGGTACTATAAATATTAAGTGAAAAACTCAAGTTTCAGGATAATATGCACTAGATCATACTTGTATTTCTTTAAATTATATTTCTATGTGTATTTAACTATGCAGAGAAAAAAATCTAGCCAGTACACACCAAAATGAAAAGGAGGGGTAACTTCTGGGGAATAATCATATCTGTATTGTGTGAACTTCTTGATACATTCTCGTTTACTGAAGACAATTTGAAAACTAAGGAATAATTTATAAAAGGAAGCAAAGATTACCAGCAAACCTACCAGCCAGAGATATTGGCCTTTAATACTTAGGTATATTTCTTCCCAGACAGATGAAAATGATAATTATGGTGTAAGCGTTTCCATTTGCAATGTCCTTAAGTACTCTTTGGAAACATTTTTTTTTTTTTAAGAGTCAGGGTCTTGCTCTGTTGCTCAGGCTGAAATGCAGTGGCACAATCAGAACTCACTATAACCTCAAACTCCTGAGTTCTAGCCATCCTCCACCTCAGCCTCCAAAAGCACTGAGATTATAGGCATGAGTCACCATGAACAGCCATTTTAAATAGCTGCATAATATTTTACCACATGACATAATGAAGCACAAATTTCTAATATCACTTAGAAAGAAAATATTTTGACCATTGCCATGCTTTAGTCATGTTAAAAGGTAAATGACAGTTTCAAGCAAAAATAATAACAATATATGTTATGCATGTGTACTATATGTAGAATTATATGCATAACACTTATAGCACAAGGGATGGGGGAATGGAATAATACTGTTATAAGGGTCTTCTACTCTATGTGAAATGGCATAATATTATTTGGAGGTAAACTGTCATGAGTTAGTTGTAAACACTGAAGCAACTACTACAATTATCAAATAACAGGGTATAGTTAATAAGCCAATAGTAGAGATAAAATTGAGTCATTAAAAAATTCTTAAATAATTCAAAAGATGACAGAAAAGGAAGGAAAAGAGAACAAATGAAGCAACTAGAAAACAGACCAATGCTGGATTTTCAATTCAATCATATGACAATTACATTAAAAGTAAATGGCTTAAACTCTCCAATTCAAAGGAAGACATTGACAGACTGGACAAAAACAACACCCTACTGCGTGCTGTCTATCTAAAAAAAACACTTTAAAGATTAAGACAGATTAAAAGTAAAATATATATGAAAACACCTATCACAAGAAAAAACAAGAGTGACTATTAATACAAAACAAGTACTATTAGCAGGAATAGGGCTGGGCGCAGTGGCTCAAACCTGTAATCCCAGCATTTTGGGAGACAGAGGTGAGGGGATTGCCTGAGCTCAGGGGTTCAAGATCAGCCTGGGCAGCTTGGTGAGACCTTGTCTCTACAATAAATCAGAAAATAAGCTGGGCATGGTGGCACCAGCTACTTGGAAGGCTGAGGCGGAAAGATTGCCTGAGCCCAGCAGGTCGAGGCTGCGGTGGCCATGAGTGTGCCACCGCACTCCAGCCTGGGTGACAGAGTGAGACTCCAACTCAAAAAAAAAAAAGTTATCACAATGCAATTTACCAGTTTCTTTTTACTTTTTTTAAGTGACGGGGGTCTCGCTATGTTGCCTAGGCTGGCGTCAAACTCCTGCGCTCAAGTGATCCCCCGACCTCAGCCTTCTGAGTACCTGGGATGACACACGCAGGCCTCTGAGCGCAGCTGTTTTTACTCTTTAAATGTGGCTTCTAGGGAACTTAAAATCACACACCTGGCGGGCATTCTATGTCTACTGGAAAGCACCGCTCGGGAGTCTGTCCCGGTGGCCCCTGCCCTCCTCCCCATCCCCCCGTCTCAGGGCGGGAGCGAGGTGCAGCCTGCCCCTAACACCCAGCGCATGGAGCTTGGACGAAGATGACCACAGCCAGGCAGGGACTCCCACACATCCCCGTCCCGCCTCCTCTGACGGCCGGGACGCGGCCTCCCCCAAAGCCCTGGCTCAGCTTAGCTCCGCCTCCCGGTGGCAGGAGTCCCCAGAGGGCAAGGCCGGAAACCACTTGGCCCTCACCTAGTGCCGATCCCACATGCTAACATACGGAGAAACTGAGCCCCGGGACCACAGACTCTTTGAGGAAGCGGTGGTCCTGGGGGTCTCCAAGTCCAGCGCATCCCAAACAAGCGCTCCACAGTTCCAAGTCCTACACCACGAGAGTTCTAGATAATGAAACTCGTGTACGGTAGTTCTTTGATATTCACAGGGGACTGGTTCTGGGACTCCCCCTTCCCCCCCACTCCCCTCCCACAGGATACAAAACTCCAAGGATGCTCAAGTTCATTTCTCTTGGGTAAATATCTAGCAGTGGAATTGCTGGATCATATGGTAAGCGTATGTTCAACTCTCTTAGAAAGTCAAGTTATTTCCCAAACTGGCTAAATGATTATACTCCCACTAGCAGTGTAAGAAGGAACCAGTTGCTCTGCATCCTCACCAATACTTGATAGTCTATCTTTTTTTTTTATCAATCAAAGCTCATTAAATGGGCTATTACACTCTAAATGGGCAATTCGTGTTGTATATAATTCTTCAGTAAAGCAGATTTTTAAAGTGGCACCTAATTCTGCCAAAATTATTGAAAAATACAAAGCATCCTATTCTGCATATGACTGTCTCAGTACCCAAGAGATATAAAACATAATACCTAAAAAGCCCAGATGAACCTTTTGAGTAAAAATGAAAAAATGATATTACTAGTTCTGTTTGAGAAACCCCTGAGCAGCGATTGTTTTCATCCATTTCCATGGTTTGTAGGAGCAGGGATAGTGATTGAAAAGAATTATGAACATAATTGGTGCTTCTCTTCTGAGTACCTTCTTACCAATAAATAGAAAGATGAGCTTCCCAACTACTTATGATCTCTTTTAAGAATTTGCTTACATTATCTAGTCACTTATGATCAAAGCAAATTCTATATGCTACTTGTATATTCATAATTGAATATTCAGTGATAATTTCATGAATCTTAAGATGATTTTATTGAACATATTTTGCTTAATTAAACTCCACCATCAGGTTTGCTCTGTGACTAGAAAGAACAATTAGCAAATTCAACAACAACAGCAATAATGTTATTATCTTCCAAATATCTGCATGTGTTTGGACCAACGGATGATATGGTAAATTTACTGTCTTAGCATGACTGAGAATTAGGAAAAGACTCCAAAGTCTAAAGTGGGTCATAATCAGTAGATAGAAGTATATATTCTTGTTTGTTTTCTTCCACCCTTGGTTCGTTCGTTCATTCTTTTTCTTTCTTTCTTTCTCTCTCTCTCTCTCTGTCTCTTTCTCTCTCTTTCCTTCTTTCTTTTTTTTCTTTTTTTTTTTTGAGTCGGAGTCTCACTCTGTCGCCCAGGCTGAAGTGCACTGGCAGACTCACAGCCACCGCAGCCTCGAACTACTGGGCTCAGGCTATCCTTCCACCTCAGCCTTCCAAGTACCTGGAACCACAGGCACATGCCACCACACCCCTCCAATTTTTTTTTTATTTATTGTAGAGACGAGGTCTCGCCATGTTGCCCAGGTTGGTCTCAAATCCATGGGCTCAGGCAATCCTCTCGCCTCGGTCTTCCAAAGTGCTGGGATTACAGGCATGCTCCACCATGCCCGGCACATTCTTCTGCAGCAGTAACTATAGTCCTTAAATAGTAGTCTCATCTTTCTCCAACTTTATCACAAAGTTCATAAAATGATGCAAGAACACAAAAGGGGAAGAAGATGAACAAAAGGAGGCTGCAATACCGGAGCAAGTAGCAGCGGAGACCTTGGCAAGTTCACCTTCAGAACAGAGCTGGACCCTTCATTGACTCGAATTAATACTAAGTTGGTAAATCATCTTCAGAGTGGCGAGTTGCCTCAACCTTCTCCCTTTGGAACTCACTTCCTGTGAAGTTTATTTATACGTTGTTTTTTGTTTTGTTTTGCTTTTGAGTCGGAGTCTCACTCTGTCACCCCACCTAGAGTGCAGTGGCACGCTCCGGGCCACCGCAGCCTCCACCTGCTGGGATCCAGTGATCTTTCCGCCCTAGCCTTCCAAGTAGCTGGAACTACAGGTGTGCATCACCATGCCCGGTTAATTTTTTTATTTATTGCAGAGACGAGGTCTCACCAAGTTGCCCAGGCTGGTCTCGAACCTGTGGGCTCAGGCAATCCTCTCACTTCAGTCTCCCAAAGTGCTGGGATTACAGGTGTGAGCCACCGCACCCGGCTTTTATGAGTTCTTTAAGAGAATCCTAAAATGATCATTTATTTTTCCCTTCCCCCGTTTCTCCTCCCACACCCTTCCTAAGATTCCTCTTAGTTTCTTTTGTGTGCCTAGCTAGATACAGTTCCCACCAGAGAAGAAGAACATGGAATTTCACATTTTGTGTGCTGGGCCATTTTAACTCTTCAGTAAGGGTGTTAGGCAGTCATGATGAAAATGGGGGTCGTGGATACGCGAGTGGTACAAGGAAGCTAGATAGGAATGGGGAGGGTCCCTGGGGACAGACAAGACAGTGTTGCCGTGTAGCTTAGTGCATGTTGGGAGTAGCTTCTCAAATTAGCCCCTTTCAATGGCCAGGCTGATTTTAGCTCTCAATCTCTGCATCTCTTATCATAGAGCTTTGACAGAGAGAGGTATTAAGTTATGACAGAATAGGATTGGGGAAACTTATCACTTGCTTCTGCCTGTAACAAGCCAAGACAGGTTGACGTGTTAGATTAGCTACCAAAAAGAATCAGGACACCAGCGCTAGGCCTTGATTAGAAAAGTAAAATCTGTCATACTTAACTTTGCGCACAAGTAGTCATTAGATGGTGGCCCAAAACTCTGAACACTGACCCAAAGAGAAATGTCAAAAGACTTAGCCCTTATCTTATTGCCAAATAAATCCTAATTCAATTTTTTAAAAATTTGTTTTAAGTTTTTTGTAGAGACGGGGTCTTGTTATGTTACCCAGGCTAGTCTCAAACTCCCGGGCTCAAGCAGTCCTCCCTCCTCAGTCTCCCAAAGTGCTGGGATTACAGGCATGAGCCACCACACCTGGCTCTAATTCAGTTTTTAAAATGGAAAAAAAAAATGTCTTACCTCTTCAGATACCCGTGACACATGATCATTATCTAAAGGCAGATAACATTCCAAAATAGATTTACTAAGCTGTTTTCAAGTAAAAACATCTTGAAATGTTTTTACTCTCAAGAAGCATCTTCTGGTCCTCAAGTTACATGAATGAAACACCATGTAATGGCTTGTTGAAAACTTATCAGCTAACCGGGAGAATTATTATTGACATTCCTACATAGTTTCACAATCAGATATAAGCCTGCTGAGAATAAGGTCTATGCCTCATATTTAATTGTGTCCTCTACAATATCTCTGAGAAGACTGTGGTCACAGCAGATGACAATTAACTATGTGATTGACTTAAAACACTAAATTTAACTATGTGTATCCAAGTCCACCATGACGCACATTCACATACCCTCACACACAAAAAAAACTAGATTTTTACTGGATCTTGGTCATTGTAGCAGTAAGAGACATACTTTTAAAAATTACATGATCTCTTCAAAGGCCAGAAAATCATGTTATCTCACTTTTTATTTATTGTACTCTTTTAAAAAGTAACTTTCTGGCCGGGTTCGGTGGCTCAGCCTGTAATACCGCGCTTTGGGAGGCCCAGGTGAGTGAATTGCCTGAGCCCGCGGGTTCGTGACCCGCCTGGGCAACTTGGCAAGACCTCGTCTCTACAATAAATAAAAAAATCAACTGGGCATGGTAGCGCATGCCTGTAATTCCGGCTACTTGGAAGGCTGAAGTGGAAGGATCACTGGAGCCCAGCGGGTCAAGGCTGCAGTGGCCGGGAGTGGCCACTGCACTCCAGCCTAGGTGACAGAGTGAGACTCCAACTCAAAAAAAAAAAAAAAAAAAAGTAACTTTCCTTCTCCCTAGACCCAGCACAATAACAGACTTCCTTTAAGAAAGTTACTGTAACTGGTCGCGGTGGCTCAAGCCTGTAATCCCAGCACTTTGGGAGGCGGAGGCTAGAGGATTGCCTGAGCTCAGGGCTTTGAAACCAACCTGAGCAACTTGGTGAGACCTTGTCTCTATAATAAATCAAAAAATCAGCCAGACGTGGTGGCGCATGCCTGTAGTTTCAGCTACTTGGAAGCACAGGTGGAAGGATTGCCTGAGCCCAACAGGTGGAGGCTGCAGTAGCCTTGAACGTGCCACGGCACTAGGCGATAGAGTGAGACTCCAACTCAAAAAAAAAAGAAAGTTATTATTATTATTTAAATACTAAATATAAGATAGAGAGCTGCATATTCCTTATCTCTCCATCCCAGCTTGGTTAACTCAGTCATCCAGTCTCCCCTAGCTCAATCTTATTTTCATTCTTCCTTTTTAAAAATTGACTTCTCAGCTGGGCACGGTGACTCACGCTTGTAATCCTAGCACTTTGGGAGGCCGAGGGAGGAGGGACTGCTTGAACCCAGGAGTTTGACATCACCCTGGGTAACATAGCAAGATCTTGTCTACAAAAAATAAAAAGTTTACCTAGGTATGGTGGCGCACACTTGTAGTCCCAGCTTCTTGGGAGGCTGAGGTAGGGGGGTTGCCTGAGCCCAGGAGGTTGAAGCTGCATTGAGCTGTGATTATGCCACTGCACTCCAGCCTGGGTAACAGAATGAGACCCTGACTCAAAAAAATGGTTTCTCTCTTTACACTAGTATCAATGACACTTTGTTAAAAAGACCATTTCAAAGCTTATGCAATCTGATCATCTTTTCACACTTTAATTACTTGTAGAACATACATAATTGAATTGGATGTAATCACTAGAGCTTTGTCTTGAAGAGTGGGGTGAAGACCAAAATGAATTTCTTCTTTTTTTTTTTTTTGAGTTGGAGACTCACTCTATCACCCAGGCTGGAGTGCAGTGGCATGCTCTTAGCCGGCACAGCCTCTATATACTGGGCTCCGGTGATCCTTCCGCCTCAGCCTTCCAAGTAGCTGGAACTACAGGTGTGCGCCACCATGTCCGGCCAATTTTTTTATTTATTGTAGAGACGAGGTCTCGCCAAGTTGCCCAGACTGGCCTTGAACCCCTGGACTTAGGCGATCCTCTTACCTCCACCTCCCAAAGTGCTGAGATTACAGGTGTGATCCACTGTGCCCTGCCCCAGAATGAGACTCTGTTTGTTGGTTAGACTTTGTTTTGTGTCAGAGACTTTCTTTTTTTTTTTTAGTTGGAGTCTCACTCTGTCACCCAGACTGGAGTGCAGTGGCCACCACAGCCTCGACCTGCTGGGCTCCGGCGATCCTTCTGCCTCAGCCTTCTGAGTAGCCGGAATTACAGGTGCGCGCTACCACGCCAGGCTAATTTTTTGATTTTATTGTAGAGATGAGGTCTCGCCTGCCCAGGCGAGTCTCGAACCCGCGGACTCAGGCAATCCACTCACCTCAGCCTCCCAAAGGCGCGAGATTACAGGCTGAGCCACCGAGCCCGGCTGAGACTTTCATTCTTACTGCAAGAGGCTCTTCAATGACCCCAGTTAGAAACAGCCCAGCAAGAAGGAGGAATGACCCGCCAATCTGTGTTGGTTTTGGTCACATTAAGGCCCTCAAAGTATTTTTTTTCCATGACCACTAAGAATAACAAGAATTGACAATGGGGAAAGGTGGAGAAGGAAATAAGTAGGAAATTGTGACAAATAGGCACGAGAGCCAAGCTCCCTTTTAAAGGTCAACAGTTCCCCTTAGACATCACGATACCTTGTCAGCTCTAACGCACTGGAAGCTTTTAGTACTTACATCATAGTAACTGGGGTTTTAAAAATCCCTCCCAGTCAGTTTTTAATTTTTCTTTTCAGGTAAAAATAAAGGTACTAGGGACAATCAATGTTGGGTCAATAAAGTCTGACCTGCTGGATCCTAACAAGTGTCCACTTCACAGCTGGGCTCAGTGGCTCAGCCTGTAATCCCATCACTTTGGGAGGCCAAAGTGAGTGGATTGCCTGAGCCCATGGGTTCAAGACCAGCCTGGGCAACTTGGCGAGACCTTGTCTCTACAATAAATAAAAAAAATTAGCCAGGCGTGGTAGTGTGCGTCTATAGTTCTGGCTACTTGGAAGACTGAGGCGGAAGGATCGCCAGAGCCCAGAAGCTCCATGCTGGGTTGGCCGTGAGCATGCCGCTGCACTCCAGCCTGGGCAACAGAGTGAGACTCCAATTCAAAAAAAAAAGTTCACTTCACAGTTAAAATACCTCATTAACAAGAGTCCCTGAATTTACAGCTGGCAATTTATGTGACTCTTAATTTAAATGAGGCCAGCAGTACTAATCCCCATATTAAATTTAGGATTAGTTTTCTAGCCGGGTTTGCAGGGCCGTGTTTTTAAAGGGGATGCAATGGCCCACTCAGTTTGGTTATTTGACTGTAGTTTTAATTCTTAAAGTGTATTTATTGGTCTTTAATGGCTTATTGTTCAGGACAGATACATTTTCTCCCTGCAGTGAAGCATTATATTTTATTTTATTTTTCACCAGTCAAGCATTTTATTTTACCATTTTATTTACTTATTTATATTTGAGTGAAGGTCTCACTCTGTCACCCAGGGCTGGAGTGCGGTCGCATGATCACGACCACCACAGCTCATGGCATTCCTGACCTCCTGGGCTCAGGTGACCCTCCCAGCTCAGCATCCCAAGTAACTGGGTCTACAAGCACGTGCCACCATGCCTGGCTAATTTTTGTTTTGTTTTGTTGTTTTGCAGAGATGAGGTTTCGTTATGCTGACCAGGCTGGTCTCCAACTCTTGGGCTCCAGCGATTTGCCTGTCTCAGCCTCCTAAAGTGCTAGGTTCACAGGGATGAGCCATCACACCTGGCTCACTTTATTTTATTTTTTAAAAGATGGTGGTTAGGCATGGTGGCTCACACCTGTAATCCCAGCACTTTGGGAGGGTGAGACAGGAAGACTGCTTAAGCCCAGAATTTTGGGAAAAGCCTCAGCAGCATGGTAAGACCTTGTCTCTACAAAAAAAAAAAAAAAAAAATTATCCAGGCATGGTGGCGTGCTAATTGGGAGGCTCAGACGGGAGGATCATTTGGTTCCAGGAGGTTGAGGCTGCAGTGAATTGAGATTGTGCCACTGTACTCCAACCTGGACAATGGAATGAGATCCTGTCTCAAAAAAAAAAAATTAATAATAAAGGAAGGGAAAAAGTCTCACAGTGAAGTTGTTTGTTGTTTTTTTGGTTTTTTTTTTGAGTTGGAGTCTCACTCTGTCACCCAGACTGGAGTGCAGTGGCCGCTC
>NW_007251154.1:282223-283534 GCF_000164805.1 Carlito syrichta | reverse complement strand
GGAAGGAAGGAAGGAAGGAAGGAAGGAAGGAAGGAAGGAAGGAAGGAAGGAAAAGAGAAAAGAAAAGACTTGTAACTTGGGGGCTCCCCGAAACAGGAAATGTGGGTTGTAGCTAAGGTGACCACAGTTTAACATCACCCCTGCAAATGAAAAGGGTACTACTAATAATAACATGGGCACAAAGGCATCCATGGCCACACACAGGGGTAAAATATGAACGCCTTAGTTGTATTAGAAAGTTTATTGTTGATAGAAGCCTGGTGGCAGCACCTTCTTTTTCCCAGCCACTGACTGTGGCACTGTTTGGCCTCTTCAGTGACAAAAGTTGGGCCTCTCATCCCTGATTGGAGCTAAGAAGGCTTACTCGAGTATAGGATAGAAATGGGAAGGGAGACAAGGAAGAGCTTGGTAGCTCAGCAGAATAGCACCAGAAGCCAGAAGTTACCCTACAGAGCTCTGCGGTCCCGTCTGTGGCAGAGTGCTTGGAGGATGGTCTGAGAGCAGCTAACTCTGCAGCTCAGCCTGGGACCCTTAAGGAAAATGGTCAGTTCAGATGCTAGTCCCTTACTTCAGTTAGGAGCAGAATTGCTGAAAGGTGCCCTAATCATCAGGCCTCAGTGTGATTTACCTGTCATCAGGCTGCAGTCTAACTGGAGGTCATCTTGGTCTGTGGTGTGGTATGGTTGTCTTCAGTCTGCACAAAAGCCCTGTGGGATGAGCTTGGATAACCCATGGCGGGGGGGGACGGGGAATGACAAGACTGCCATGCACAATTCAGGCTGTTTGGTGTCCACTGCAGGACAGATACATTCTAAAACAGCACTTTGATTTTCCTAGTACCTTTCTCTCAAACTCAAAGCTCTTGCTGTAATTGTACTCTGATTTTTTTCTCCTAGTCCCTTTGAGAAAGGGAGGAACCTGGGATAAAACAGACGAGGAAACAGACACAAAAAGAGTAAGAGTGGCTGGGAGCAGTGGCTCAAGCCTATAATCCCAGCACACTGGGAGGCCGAGGCCACTGCACTCCAGTCTGGGCGACAGAGTGAGACTCCAACTCAAAAAAAAAGAAATGTAATACACCCATTATCCTCCATAAATACATTTAATAACTGGGGTTGATTTCCATGAATGGCCTAAGCAAATGAAGAATTTTGTGTCTACTTTCTGTTAGAAGAATACATAGTTTTCACTGTTCTTCCAAAGATGTTTGAGCCCTCCTTTCCAAAAAAAAAAAAAAAACCTGGAGTTTAAGAACCATTAATCTACAGTATGATGTTCAGTTCTGACCACTATTTTTTTTTTTTTTTTTTT
>NW_007251154.1:258486-282132 GCF_000164805.1 Carlito syrichta | reverse complement strand
TTTTTTTTTGAGTTGGAGTCTCACTCTGTCGCCCAGACTGGAGTGCAGTGGCCCCTCCCGACCACCGCAGCCTTGACCTGCTGGGCTCCGGCGATCCTTCCGCCTCAGTCTTCCAAGCAGCTGGAACTACAGGTGCTGACCACTATTTTTAAAGAAGAAATTGACAAAACAAGTGCCAGCTGTCGGGGCCTAGGAGGGCAAAAGACTCGGAAATCACGCCCTATGAAAACAGTTGAAGGAACCTGGGAAACATAGCATGGATAAGAGAATTTGTGTTGGGGACATGATAACATTCTTCAAATATCTGAAGGACTTGTGTGTGTAAAATGGATTAGATTTATTCTGTGTGGCTCCAAAGGTCAGAAGGGGTGAAGTTACCAGGAGACAGATTTCAGCTTTAATATAAGCAAGAATTTGCTAATGATTAAAGCTGCCCTAAATTGAAATCAACTGTTCTGTGAGCCAGTGAACTCCTTGTTACAGGAAATGTTCAAGCAGAAGCCGGATGACTGATTATCCATCATTGATACCAAGGGCAATTCCACACTGGATTATAGATTGGAAAGAACAGCCACTAAGGACTCTTTCTTTTCCTTTTTTTAAAAAATTTTTTATTTTTTGTAGAGAAAAGTTCTCGTTATGCTGCCCAGGCTGGTCTCAAACTCCTGGGCTTAAGCAATTCATCTGCCTTGGCCTCTCAAGACACTCAGCCAGGACCATTTCAGCTCTAGGAGTCTATCTCTTGATCCTTGTCATTGCTGGGTAGATTTCTTAGCACCAGACCCAAATAAGAATGAAAGTTTTTTTGGTTTTTTTTTTGAGTTGGAGTCTCACTCTGTCGCCTAGACTGGAGAGCAATGGCACGTTCCCGGCCACCACAGCCTTGACCTGCTGGGCTCCGGCGATCCTTCCACCTCAACCTTCCAAGTAGCTGAAACTACAGGCGCGCGCTAACATGCCCAGCTAATTTTTGATTTATTGTAGAGATGAGGTCTCGCCAAATTGCCCAGGTGGGTCTCAAACCTGCGGGCTCAGGCAATCCACTCACCTCAGCCTCCCAAAGGCGTGAGATTACAGGCTGATCCACCGAGCCCGGCTGAAAGTATTTTTATGTACATATAAAATAGTACCTTCCTGGAGTATGTAAAAGAGTACCGTCCAAGAGAAAAAACAAAAGACTTAAGTAGAATCATAAAACAGGGTTTTAGAAGAAAGCTTGAAGAGCCCTTAGAGATAAATCCCAAACCCTTCTTAAAAATAGACAAGGAAACTGTAGCCCAAGGAAACAAAATTACTTGCCCAAGATGCTGACATTCTTCTACTAGCCAGGCTTGTTAAAGCTACAGTATTATCCCAGATGTGCTGGGATAAGAATGATTGGCTGAAATTAGAATTTAGATTATTTTTGGATTTTATTTTTCCATGTTAAACTGTCTTCCGTTATCAATTAATCCACAACAATACGCCACATTTTTGTTGTTGTTGTTGTTGGAGTCTCACTCTGCCACCCAGGCTGGAGTGCAGTGGCATACTCTTCGCAGCCTTGACCTGGTGGGCTCAGGCGATCCTTCTGCTCCAGCCTTTCAAGTAGCTGAAACTACGGGTGCATGCCACCATTAAGTATGACGTTATGTTGGTTTGTGTTTCTTTTTTCTTTTTTTTTTTTTTTTTTGAGTTGGAGCCTCATTCTGTTGCCCAGGCTGGAGTGCAGTGGCACACCTGTGGCCACTACAGCCTCGACCTGCTTTGCTCAGGCGATCTTTCCACCTCAGCCATCCAAGTTGCAGGCATGCACCACCAGGTCCAGTAATTTTTTGATTTATTGTAGAGATGAGGTCTCACCAATTTGCCCAGGCTGGGCTCAGGCAGTTCTCTCGCCTTGGTCTCCCAAAGTGCTGGGATTATAGGCGTGAGTCATGGCGCCCAGTCTCATTTTTTTTTTTTTTAATGAAGCATTTTGCTGGGCGTGGTGGCTCATGACTGTAATCCCAGCATGGGAGAATTGCTTGCACCTAAGAGTTCAAGACCAGGCTAGATAACATAGTGAGACCGTGTCTCTACAAAAAGTAAAAAAAATTAGCTGGACATGGTGGTGGGTGCCTGTAGTTCCAGCCCCTTGGGATGCTGTGGTAGAAGACTCACCTGGGTCCAGGAGGCTAGGTTGTGATGAGCTGTGATTCTGCCACTGCACTCTAGCCTGGGCAACCCTGACTCAAAAAAAAAAAAAATTAAGCATTTTGCTAAATTCATTCTTGTCCTTCACAGGTATTCTCTATATAACTTTGAAATGTACTAATCTCTCAGTCACCCATTGAGTATTCAGAATGACCAGGGGTAGTTGTGTCCTCTGAATGTGATGTACAGATACTTGCACCCTGCTACAAGTTTGTTTCCACTTCATGCTACCAGTAACAAAGGAAAAAGTTCTTTTGACCATAACACTAACCTTCTTCAAGGATATATTAAGTTGAATGCAAATGTGGTAGAAATGCAGCATTGTTTTCATAATCACTTTAACGGCTATCTGGATGATCACAATGCTTTGCACATAGGAGAGTCTCAATAAATATGTGGTGTATTGGCTGGGCATGGTGCCTCAAGTCTGTAATCCCAGCACTTTGGGAGGCCGAGGCGAGAGGATTGCCTGAACCCAGGGGTTCAAGACCAGTCTGGGTAACTTGGCGAGATCTTATCTCTACAATAAATCAAAACATTAGCCAGGCATGCCTGTAGTTCCAGCTACTTGGAAGACTAAGGTGGAAGGATCGCCTGAGCCCAGCAGGTCGAGGCTGCAGTGGCCATGAGCGTGCCACTGCACTCCAGCCGGGGCAACAGAGTGAGACTCCTACTGAAAGAAAAAAAAAAAAGGAGTAAATCTTTGTAACCTTTAGTTAGGCAACAGTTTTTTAGATATGACAAAAATAACAAACAAAGAAAATTCAAGCAACAATATAGAAACGAGTACACTGGACTTCAACAACATTTAAAATGTTTGTGCTAGCCGGGTTCAGTGGCTCAGCCTGTAATCCCACACCTTTGGGAGGCTGAGGGAGTGGATTGCCTGAGCCCGTGGGTTCGAGACCCGCCTGGGCAGCAAGACCTCATCTCTACAATAAATCAAAAAATCAGCCGGGCGTGGTAGCGCATGCCTGTAATTCCGGCTACTCAGAAGGCTGAGGCTGAAGGATCACCAGAGCCCAGCAGGTCGAGGCTGCGGTGGCCGGGAGCGGCCACTGCACTCCAGTCTGGGCGACAGAGTGAGACTCCAAATCAAAAATAAATAAATAAATAAATAAATAAAATGTTTGTGCTTTAAAGGGTACCTATGGGGCCAGGCACAGTGGCTCACACCTGTAATCCCAGCCAAGGTGGGAGGATTGCTTGAGGCCAGGAGTTTGAGACATACCAAGACCTCGTCTCTACAATAAATAAAAAATTAGCCAAGTGTGGTAGTGCACACTTGTAGTTCCAGCTACTTGGAAGGCTGAGGCGGAAGGATTGTCTGAACCCAGGAGGTCGAGGCTGTGGTGGCCATGAGCATACCACTTCACTCCAGCCTGGGCAACAGAGTGAGACTCCTACTCAAAAAAAAGAAAAAAGAAAAGTAATAGCAAGTATCAATTAGCATGTGGAGAAATTAGAACCCTCTGAAATTCTCTGTTGGTGGGAAAGTTAAGTGGCATACTTTCTACTGATTTTTTTTTTTTTTTTGAGTTGCTCACGGCCACTGCAGCCTCGACACACTGGGCTCAGGTGACCTTCTGCCTCAGCCTTCCAAGTAGCTGGAACTACAGCCACATGCCACCACGCCTAGCTAATGTTTTGATTTATTGTCGAGATGAGGTCTCACCAAGTTGCCCAGGCTCTTCTCGAACCCAGGGGCACAGGCAATCCTCTCACCTCGGCCTCCCAAAGTGCGGGGATTATAGGCGTGAGCCACTACGCCCAGCCTTTTTACTGGTTTGAAAAACAGTCTGAGCCTGCTCGGTGGTGGCTCAACCTGTAATCCAGCGCCTTGGGAGTCTGAGGTGAGTGGATTGTCTGAGCCCACGGGTTCGAGACCCGCTTGGACAACTTGGTGAGACCTCATCTCTACAATAAATCAAAAAAATTAGCCGGGTGTGGTAGTGCGTGCCTGTAGTTCCAGCTACTTGGAAGGCTGAGGCTGAAGGATCGCCGGAGCCCAGCAGGTCGAGGCTGCGGTGGCCGGGAGCGGCCACTGCACTCCAGTCTGGGCGACAGAGTGAGACTCCAACTCAAAAAAAAGAAAAGAAAAGAAAAACAGTCTGGCATTTCCTCAAAAGGTTCAACACAGAGTTACCATGCAATTCTAGCAATTCTGGTTGGATCCTGCAATTCCACTCCAGGGTGTATACCCAAGAAAAAAAACACGTTCACACAAAACCTGTACACAAATGTTCATAGCAGCATTTTTTTTTTTTGAGTTGAAGTCTCACTCTGCTGCCCAGACTGGAGTGCAGTGGCCGCTCCCAGCCACCGCAGCCTTAACCTGCTGGGCTCCTGTGATCCTTCCGCTCAGCCTTCCAAGTAGCTGGAATTACAGGCACACACTACCATGCCCGGCTAATTTTTTTTTTAATTTTTATTGTAGAGATGAGATCTCCCAAGTTGTCCAGGCGGGTCTCGAACCCGCGGGCTCAGGCAATCCACTCACCTCGGCCTCCCAAAGCGCAGGATTACAGCCTGAGCCACTGAGCCCAGCCAGTAGCATTATTCATAATAGCCAAAACAGTAAAAGCAATCCAAATACCCATCAACTAATAAATGAATAAGTAACATGTGGTATATCCATACAATTGAATATTATTCAGGCATAAAAAAGAATAAACTATAGACACACTTTGACATGGGTAGACTTTGAAAACATGGTAAACTTTGGTAAACATGGGTAAACTTTGAAAACATGGATAATCTGTCTTTAATCCCAATCACTATAGTCAGCATCTCAGACACTTTCACTGTGGCTTTCATTTGTAAAAGCTAAATTGGGGGGAGGGGGTTATATCTTTCAGATCTCTACTTAGCATATTTCATCTTTCCTCTAGCTTTTGAACATATAGAATAGAGTTATAACTATTTTAATGTTCTTGCCTGCTGATTCTAATATCTGCATCCGATCTGGATCAGTTTGATGGATCAATTACATTTCTCATTAGGAATCTTATCTTCTTACCCCTTTATATGTTCAGTGGTTTTTTTATTTAATGCCATTTATTGTGAACTTACCTTGTCAGAGGCTGGATATTTCTGTAGTCCCATAAATATTCTTGAGTTTCTTCTGGGAATGGTATGACTCTCTGAGGTCTTACTTTTAAGATTTGTTAGGCAGGCCCAGAGCAGCATTTAGTCTAGGGCCAGTTTCAGCCCATCTCTGAGGCAAGACCCTTTTGAGTACCTTTGCTCTGTGCATTATAAGATCCCTAGTCGGCCTGATGGGACCAGGCATGACTTCTGGCCTCACGTGAATTCTTTTTTTTTTGAGTGGGAGTCTCACTCTGTCACCCAGACTGGAGTGAAGTGGCCACCGCAGCCTCGACCTGCTGGGCTCTGGCGATCCTTCCGCCTCAGCCTTCCAAGTAGCTGGAATTACAGGCATGCGCTACCACGCCCGGCTGATTTTTTTATTTTATTGTAGATTTGAGGTCTCGCTGCCCAGGCGGGTCTTGAACCCGCGGGCTCAGGCAATTCACTCACCTCAGCCTCCCAAAGGTGCGGGATTACAGGCTGAGCCACCGAGCCCGGCTCTCACGTGAATTCTAGCTCTAGGCCAGGGAATATTGTGGGACCAATAGCTCACGTGCATTCTAGCTATTGGTCCCACAATATTTCCTGGCCTGGAGCTGTATCCTCACATTCATGTGCTGTTGAAAACTCTGCAGAATACTAATAGGAGGCCCTCTGAAGAGCTCTAGATTTTTTTGTTGTTTCTGTTGGGAATCTTTTTTTTTTGAGATGGGGTCGCACTCTGCTGCCCAGGCTGGAGTGCAGTGGCACAATCACTGCTCACCACAGCCTCAACCTCCTGGGTTCAAGCGATCCTTTCACCTCAGGCCCCTGAGTAGCTGGGACTATGGGCGTGTGCGTCCACGCTCGGCTAATTTTTCGTGTTTTTATTGTTGTCTGTAGACACAAGTTCTCACTATGTTACCCAGGCTAGTCTCAAATTCCTGGGCTCAAGTGATTCTCCTGCCTTAGCCTCCCAAAGTGTCGGGATTACAGGCTTGAGCTACTACGCCCGGCCATGAGTCTTTTTTCTCTCTGTGTGCAGCTCTCTCCTGTCTTGTATTCTCCCTGCAAACTATCTTGGTCTCCCTGGACTCTCAGCTCCATCTTCTGTCCTCAGGGAATCTGCCAGACTCTAGCCAGGTTTCACCTATCTGTGCACCACCTGGAAACTCTCAAGGCAGCGACCTGGGCAAGTGTCAAGCTTGTCTCATTTGTTTCCCATCTCTCAGGAATCATTGTTTTTCATGGCCTGATGTCCAATATTTTGAAAATAGTTATTTAAAAAAAAATCTGCCAGGCACAGTGACTTACACCTATAATCCCAGCACTTTTGGGAGGCAGAGGCAAGAGAATTGCCTCGAGACCAACCTGGGCAACTTGGTGAGACCTTGTCTCTACGATTAAAAAAAAAATTACCTGGGCATGGTGGTGTGTGCCTGCGGTTCCAGCTACTTGGAAGGCTGAGGTGGAAGGATTGCCTGAGCCCAGCAGGTCAAGCCTCTGGTGGCCGTGAGCATGCCACTGTACTCCAGCCTGGGCGACAGGGTGAGATACCAACTGGAAAAAAAAAAATCTTTTGTCAGTGTTTAGTTGTTTCACATAGAAGGGTAAGTTCGGGCACTGTTATTCCATCTTGGCCAGAAGTTGAGGTCCACACTTACACTATGTTTAACAAAACAGGTAGAATTAATTGGCTCACATAATCCAACCATAGAAACCACTCTAGCCTTGCAGGTAATTGGATCTACCAACTGGAATTACATCAGATCATGTTTTCTTTCTCTCTCCTCTGTCTCTCTATCTCATCTCTACTTGTTTTTTCTTTTGAGACAGGGTCCCTCTGTCACCCAGGCTGGAATGCAGTAGCTCCATCACAGCTTACTGCAGCCTTGACCTCCTGCTGGGACCACAAGTGTGTGCCACCACCCTGAGATCTCACTATGTTTCCCAGGCTGGTCTCAAACTCCTGGGCTCAAGCAATCTTCCCACCTTGGCCTCGCAAAGTATTGGGATTATGGGTGTGAGCCGTCACACCCGGCCTTGTTTTTTTTTTTAATAACCTTTGTTGCACAATTGTTTTAGTATTTTCTGGAAGCCTATCAGTTGTTTCCTTTATGATTTCTGCCTTTAATGTCAATATAGACATCACAGACTTTAAGCTGGTCCCATTTGGCATGTCAGCCAGGTTCTGTATAAAATTCACCAAGTCATACATAAAAATCAGCTTTTGGCACATATCTCTTCTAGATCTTTATCTACTCTTTCTTCTTACAAGACTCCCAGGGCTACAGGCAGCAGTTCAAAACATGGTTTCTCCCAAAAGACTAATTAAGAGAGGCAGTATTTTTGCTGTGTTGACCAAGTTCATCAACAACTCGGGTTATAGGCAGATATTCTAGTTGATGATATTCTCTGATTATTAATTTAAGAAGAGTGGCTGAGTGGTAGTTCACACCTGTAATCCCAGCACTTTGGGAGGCCGAGGCGGGAGGATTGCTCGAGCCCCGGAGTTCAAGACCAGCCGAATCTCTACAAAAAACTTAACCAAGCATAGCGGGGTGGGCCTGTAGATCCAGCTACTCAGCAGGCTGAGGCTAAAGGATCACCTGAGCCCTGGAGGTCAAGGTTGTGGCTGCTGTGATCCCTGATGGTGCCAATATACCTCTCCAGCCTTGGCAACAGAGTGAGACCTCGACTCAATAAAAAGAAAAAGAAAAGAGAGAAAAGAAAAGAAAATCTATGAATAATGATACTCATAACGCTCATTTTCAGTTGAAATTTGTGCTTGTTCTGATCTGATAGTTAACTTATTTCCTGATAGTCCCAGCAGAATAACTGCTTCCCCGAATGTATATCTGTGAGAACCACTCATTTATCTGGAACAAAGTTACCTTCTCCCTTGTCATCAAATACCCTGCACACTCAGTAAGAGTAACAGACTGGAACAGGAAGACTGTGGCTTGTTGGCTACGTCAGAAGCAGTCTTCTAGGATTTCCTGGCAGTTTCCCAGCCCCAAATATAGTTTTTTTGTTTCGTTTTGTTTTTGAGTCGGGGTCTCACATTGTGACCCAGGCTACAGTGCAGTGGCACGATCACGGCTCACCGCAGCCTCGACCTTCTGGGCTCAGGCAATCCTGAGTAGCTGAGACTGCAGGCATGCATCATTATGCCTGGCCAAGTTTTAATTTTTTTTTGTAGAGACGAGGTCTCGTTATGTTGCCTAGGCTGATCTCAAACTCCTGGCCTCAAACAATCCTTCCACCTGGGCCTCCCAAATTGCTGGGATACAGGCATGAGCTACTGAACCTAGCCCTTAAATATATTATAGTTTTGTATAACCTCTAAAATACATAAAACTTTCCTGCTATCTTCTGCTTGGCAATAGCGGTGCCCAATGGAACTTTCTGTGATGATTGAAATGTTCTGTATCTGTGCTGTGCAAGATGGTAACTATTAGTCACAGATGGATATTGAACACTTGAAATGTGGCTAGTGAGACTGAGAAACTAAATTTTTAAATTTTTATTCATTTAAATTTAGATAGTCATGTGTAGTGTTGCCAGATTTAACAAATAAAGTACAGGATGCCCAGTTAATTATCAATTTCAAATAAGAAACAGATAATTTGGCTGACCATGTTGGCTCACACCTGTAATCCTGGCATTTTGGGAGGCAGAGGCAAAAGGATTACCTGAGGTCAGAGGTTCGAGATCAAACTGAGAAACGTGGCGAGATCTCGTCTCTACAATAAATTAAAAAAAAAAAAATTAGCTGATTGTGGTGGCACATACCCTGTGATTCCAGCTACTTGGAAGGCTGAGGTTGAAGGATCACCTGAGCCCAGCAGGTTGAGGCTGCGGTGGCTGTGAGCGTGCCATTGAACTCTAGCCTGGGTGACAGAGTGAGACTCTGACTCAAAAAAAAAAAAGAAAAAGAAAGAAACAGAAACAGATAATTCTGTAGATTGAGTGTAGCCTAAATATTGCATGAAAAATGCATACTACAAAATTGCTCTTTTTCATCTGAAATTCAAATTTAACTGAGCATCTCATTTTATTTGGTATCCTTGTACATGTGGCTAGTGGCTACTCTGTCAGACAACGCAGTTATGAAGTGTCCTGTTTTTTGCAAAGTTCTTTGAAATGACTCAAAGACTTTGTTGAATCTTAATCAAGGAGGAAAAATTATGAGGATCATATTTTGACTGGAAAAAGTCACCTGACTTCCAAAAGAAGGTCATCAGATGTCACCGCCACCAGCATGACGAAACCAACGCAATTCGATTCAGCAGTTGTTTATTGGAGGCCTTCTGTGTGAAGATTCAGCTATGTATAACGGTATGGCCATGCGAATTGCTTAAGACCTGTGTCCATTTGTGTAACTCTGCTGAATATCATCCCTCACTATGAAGAAAACAAGGTGGGCTAGGTCTTGAGATCTTCCTTTCCTGGAATTTACAACCTGGCGAAGTCAGACACCAATTTTCTTTCTTTTTTCTTTTTTTTCTTTTAAAGATATGGGGTACAATTCGTTAGGTATACAAATGTTCATTATGCAGGTACCCTTGTTGTTGAGGTGTGCCCCTGCCTCCCCTGGCACGGACACCAATTTTAAAAACAAATAGGATGGGCTTGGTGGCTCAGCCTGTAATCCCAGCACTTTGGGAGGCAGAGGCGAGTGGATTGCCTGAGCCCGCAGGTTCGAGACCAGCCCGGGCAACTTGGTGAGACCTCGTTTCTACAATAATTCAAAAATTAGCCAGGCATGGTAGCGTGCACCTATAGTTCCAGCTACTTGGAAGGCTGTGGCAGAAGGATCTCTGGAGCCCAGCAGGTCGAGGCTGCGGTGGCCGAGAGCGGCCACTGCACTCCAGTCTGGGCGACAGAGTGAGACTCCAACTCAAAAAAAACAAAAACAAAAACAAAAACAAAAAACATTGGGCATGGTGGCTCATGCCTGTAATTCCAGCACTTTGGAGGCCGAGGCAGGAGGATAGTTTGAGGCCAGGAACTTGAGACCGTCCTGGGCAACAGAGTGAGACCTTGTCTCGACAGAAAAAAAAATCATAAAATTAGCCAAGTATGATGGCATAGTTCTATATTTCCAACTACTTGGGAGACTGAAGCAGGATTGCTTGAGCCCAGGAGTTCACTGCTGTGGTGAGCTGCGATCATGCCACTGCACTCCAGCCTGGGCAACAGAGCGAGACCCCAACTCAAACCCTTACCTCCCACAATGACAACAACAAACAATATGTCCCTGTCCCCTTTCCAAATCTCAGCTGCCAGATGAGATTCTCTCACACCTCTCCCCCTCCCCCCATTACTCTCTAGAAATCAACACACCCAAATTTCCCCTAGATTTTGAACTTCAAATATGACTCAGCACCGCACAGCAGGTTGTGGTGAACACTCTGATCCTTGCAGCTGCAGTGCTAGCTGCTGGTGTCTCATAGCTGAATTCCTCTCCTGGAATGGTCTTCAGAGAGGGAGTGGCCTTGCACAAGCTTATACCCCTTCCCTGGGGCCAGGCAGTATCAAATGACTGGTCAATAAGGGACACAAAGGCCCACATTGGGGACAACGTTGGTGTCTCATAAAGTGCCTCATAAGCTCAGCTGAGCCCTCTCCTGCAATGGCATTGCTGTTCAACTGCTCCCCCTGTCCAATTCAGCATCCCTTACCCCCAGGGGTTGTCACTCTGTGGTCCCCCTAAAAACTCAACCAACCAGCCCTGCATAAACATGTGTCTAGAAGTCTGGGGAACTTTACGTAAGACATAGGTTGTTGTACTATCTTTCCTTTTTTTTTGGACATGGAGTTGGAGTCTCACTCTGTTCCCCCAGGCTAGAGTGCAGTGGCACACTCACGGCCATCTCAGCCTTGACCTGCTGGGCTCAGGCGATCCTTCTGCCTCAGCCTTCCAAGTAGCTGGAACTACTGGCGCGCACCACCATGCCCAGCTAATTTATTTATTTATTTATTGTAGAGATGAGGTCTTGCCAAGTTGCCCAGGCGGGTCTCAAATCCCTGGGCTCAGGCAATGCTCTCGCCTCGGCCTTCCAAAGTACTGGGATGACAGGCTTGAGCCACCGCACCCAGCCCCAAGCTTCCAGATTCTTAGGACAAACTAGCTTTGTTGAGATTGGCTTTTTCTACTGCCTGGGGAAAAAAAAATGAAGCCAGAACTGTTTTTCCAGACAGATGTGCGAACTTCATAGAGGCGGGAGACCGAGCAGTTTCTGGAATGAGAGAAGAATTTTCCGGGGCTGGTTACATTAAGTGCGATGACTGGGCGGGCAGGTGTCTGCAATGAATCTTCCTATTCCTCAGTAAAATGCAGATGACCCGGTGAGATCTGCAGATCTTTGATGCCCTTAAGCGGATTCAATTCTGGCCAACAAAATAACCACTCCTCACAGTGAAGGAATCCCAAGAACCAATTTTATCCTCTGCTAGGGATACCTACTTCCTCTTTGTGGCCTCTCGCCGATTCCTGTCCTGACGAACTTTTCCTGTAAGACTAAATGCTGCTCATTGGAATCTTGGAGGTGGACCTTGACATCGCTGATTCGCAATCGCTTAACTCTGTGGAATTTGACTAAGATCTCTCTTATCGCCCGCTGTCACGCCTCAGCTCTCGGCTTTGTGCCTGTGTTCAACCCAGCTGCAAAACGAGGATGAGGCCAGCAGGGAGGGCAGTGCATGGAGTCCCTTCCACGTACCAAGCAGCGCTCTGGGTACTTCATGTTACCTCATGAAATCTCACAAGAACCCTACAAGGTAGACATTGCCGCCCTCTCCCCTGACACATACACTACCACAGTCCAAAGAGTTACATCATTTAGGCCGGGTGCTATGGTTCGTGTCTGTAACCCCAGCACTTTGGGAGGCCAAGATGGGGAAATCCATTGGCGCCCAGGAGTTCGAGACCTGCCTGGGCAACATAGCGAGGCCTCGTATCTACAAAAAAATTTTTAAAAATAAGGCGGGCATGGTGGTGTGCCCCTGTAGTTCCCGTTACTCGGAAGATCAAGGTTGTGGTGAGCCGTGATTGTGCCACTGCACACTACCCCTGGCGACAGTATGAGACCCTGACTCAAGAAATAAAAAATAAAAATAAAAGACAAAGAGTTGCATCATTGAGTTCCTTTAGATGTGTAACCTCATCTCCTCAGCAAGTTGTCGACTCAGCTATGTCTGCATGGGAATGTGAAGCAGTGTCTTAGGTTAATGCTAATGTTACTAATGGTAGTCTTGGTGGAACTTGGTTTTGTGGTGCTCTGGATACTCATGGGTTTAACCTTGATTTTACTCCTAAATCCTTTACAGTCTTAGCCGTCCTAACACTATAGGTCAGAAGAGGTGTCTGAACATGGGATGGTCTACTAACAGCTGCCCAACATTCTCAAATCACTGATTATCTAATTAGTGAACTCATTTAACAGGTGTCTACTGCATACTGCCTACAGTGCGCGGGAAGCATTATTGGGGGGTGCTGTCGGCCATTAGTTAAGAGCATAGACTCTAACGTCTTTTTTTTTAGTTGGGATCTCACTGTGTTGCCCAGGCTGGAGTGCAGTGGCATGGCCACAGCTCACTGCAGCCTTGACCTCCTGGACTCAGGCAGTCTTCCTGCCTCAGCCTCCCGAGTAGCTGGGACGACAGGTGCATGCCACGTTCCCAGGTAATTTTTAAATTTTTTTGTAGAGATGAAGTCTTGCTATGTTGCCCAGACTGGTCTCAAACTCCTGAGCTCAAGCAATCTTCCCACCTCGACCTCCCAAAGTGCTGGGATAATAGGTGTGAGCCACCATGCCCAGCCAAGAGCATGGACTCCAAAGTCTGACTACTTGAGTTTGAATCCAGGCTCTATTACTTAGTAACTGTGTGACTTTACACTAGATATTAATCTTTTTGGCCTTCAGGTTTCTCACTTATAAAATAGAGATAAAAACATTTACTTTATGAAAAAGTAGTTGTGGGGTTTAAACAGGACTGTCTGTGTAAACGACTTGGCACGCAAATGACTGCTTGACCCATAGTAGCTGTTCTTTTTTTTTTTTTTAAGTTGGAGTCTCACTCTTTTACTCAGGTTGGAGTACAGTGGTATGATCCCAGTCACCGCAGCCTCAACCTGCTGGGCTCTGGTGATCCTTCTGCCTCAGCCTTCCAAGTAGCTGGAGCTACAGGCATGCACCACCATGCCCGGCTAATTTTTTGATTGATTGTGGGGATGAGAGGTGAGAGGATTACCTGAGCCTGCAGGTTTGAGACCCATCTGGGCAACTTGGCGAGACCTCGTCTCTACAATTAAAAAAATTTAAAAAAATAAAATAGCCAGGCATGGTAGCACATGTCTGTAGTTCTGGCTACTCAGAAGGCTGAGGCGGAAGGATCACCTGAGCCCAGCAGGTCGATGCTGGGGTGACTGTGAGCATACCAGTGCACGCCAGCCTGGGCAACAGAGTGAGACTCCGACTCAAAAAAAAAAGATGTGTGAACGAATAACTATAATACAGATTTAGAAAGTGATGGATGATATGGAAGTAAAAATCATGGGTAATAAAAGTTAGAGGAAGAAAAGTTTACTTCTAAGTAAGGAAGTCATTGGAGTCTTCTTGGATGACATAGCATTCAAGTCAGCAAATGATATCCACACTATCCAGCATTAAACCTCTGAGTGGCAATCTTACTGTAAACCAGGAAACACTAACAAAGTATAAAATAATGTCAAATAACAGAGACCTGGTGCAGAGTCCTGGAATACAACGTTAGGAGTCTGGGTGCCAACGGGCGTGATGACGTGCCTATGAGACCAGCAGAGGACAATGTGTGTCCAATCCACCGATCTGCTTACCAGTCAGTTCAAAGAGGGTCATTCTGACCCAGGCAAGACTTCTGTCTAGTGACTTTAACCAGGACTAGCTCTGGAGAAGACTCCCGATTAATGACTACAAGCAAAGGCTTATTAGGTACCTACCCTGAGCCCTGAACCATAGATATGGGAAAGGATAACACACACACACACACACACACACACACACACACACACACACACACACACACACACACACGACCCTCTCAGGGAGTTTATATATAACCTAGTTAGGAAAATAACATACTAACTGATTTTTATTGCATTGATTGTTCTTTTTCCTGTCCATAAAAACAATACAAGTACTCTGTAGACGATTTAGAAAATACAGAAAGTTATAAAGATTAAAAGCAATTTCACCGGGCTTGGTGGCTCAGCCTGTAATCCCAGCATTTTGGGAGGCCAAGACATGTGGATTGCCTGAGCCTGTGGGTTTGAGACCAGCCCGGGCAACTTGACGAGACCTCGTCTCTACAATAAGTTAAAAAAATTAGCCAGGTGTGGTAGTGTGTCCCTGTAGTTTTGGCCACTTGGAAGGCTGAGGCAGAAGGATCGCGAGAGCCCAGCAGATCGACTCTGGGGTGGCTGTGAGCATGCCACTCCATTCCAGCCTGGGTGTCAGAGTGAGACTCCAACCCCCACCCCCAAAAGGCAATTTCATTCCAAATCCCACTACCCCAAGAGAATATATGGTTATATATGAAAATTCAAATTGTGAATTTTTACACCATGGTCTCCCAGACAGGCATATTGCCCCCACCCTCACCTCGCACTTACTTAGAGGAGGAGATTCTTGTACAAGTGGATCATACATTTTCCTGTTTCCTCTTTCTCTTCTGGCAACATCTGCCTTGGAATGTGATTTGGCTTGAAGTATAGAGAAGGGAGTTAGTTTAAAGTTGTTTCAGGTTCTCAGCGTGGCCATCTGTCAATTGACAGCTCTGCAGAGGCTCCTGTGTTTTGTGCAGGTAGGCCTCTGGGCATTGTGTTACCATATGGGGCGAGGAGAAAGGAAGTGACTGACACAACTTTGTACAAAAGAATGTAAAGCACTATTCCCGTTTGGGCAGGGAAGAGACCAGTAAATATTATGTTGCATACAGGGAAATGGTTTTCTTCCATTATATAGCTCTGAACTGTACTGTATGTGAATTAATGTTAAGTAGACATGCCTGTGTGTGTGTGTATGTGTGTATGCGCGTGCACATGCATGTGTGTTTATGATTCTGGACAACTGAGAAGAAATCGTCATTCTGCATCTCTCAGTGGCAGTGAGATTTTCTAGAAGGACTTATAGCCCACTTTGGACGGAGCTACTGAAGGAAAGGCCCCCTGTGGTGATAATCTAGACCAGAGATCCTAAACCAGGAGTCCCACACTACGTTGGCTTATAAAGTATTTAAAAATTCAATTTGTTTTCAACATGAAACCATCAAGAGATAGCGTGTAAAAATTGGGAATTCCAGCTTCTATTGAAAGGAAGAAATAGGGAGAGAGAGAGAGGGAGAGAGAGAGAGAGAGGGGAGAGAAAATGAATCTGGCAAGCCTGGTCTTTATTATTATTATTTTTTTTTTCAGTCACTGCCTCACTTTGTCCTCCAGGCTGGAGTGTAATGGCACCATCATGGTCACTGCAGCCTCAGCCAGCTGGGCTCAGGTGATCTTTCTGCCTCAGCCTTTCAAGTAGCCAGAACTACAGGTATGCACCACCACACCCAGCTAATTATTTTTTTAAACTTATTATAGAGATGAGGTCTCACCTTGTTGCCCAAGCTGATCTAGAACTCCTGGGCTCCTGCCTCTGCCTCCCAAAGTGCTGGGATTACAGGCATGAACCACCACACCCAGCCTCTGGTATCTTATTTTATTTTATTTTTTGAGTTGGAATCTCACTCCGCCCAGACTGGAGTGCAGTGGCCGCTCCCGGCCACCGCAGCCTCGACCTGCTGGGCTCCAGCGATCCTTCCGCTTCAGCCTTCCAAGTAGCTGGAACTACAGGTGCGGGCTACCACACCCGGCTAATTTTTAATTTATTGTAGAGATGAGGTCTCGCCAAGTTGCCCAGGCGGGTCTTGAACCTGCGGGCTCAGGCAATCCACTCACCTCAGCCTCCCAAAGCGCGAGATTACAGACTGAGCCACCGAGCCCGGCTGGTATCTTATTTTAAATTAGGGAAATTAGTTCTTTGGATGTCATTATTTAGAATGAGACCAGTGTTTCCTGGTCCTAAAGACAATATATGTGCAACTTATATTAGTGTACTATGTACAGCCCAACTTATTATTTATCTTTTGAATTTTGTGGAAAAGGAGGTTTTTTATTGTTGTTGCAATTTGTTTTTATTTTTACCCAGAAACTTTCCATTTTTATGTAGTTAAATCGATGCATGATTTATTTTATGGTTTCTGAATTGTGTGCCTTGCTTAGAAAGATTTAATCCCCATATTGGTTTGCTCGGGCTTCTATAACAAAATACCACAGATGAGTGGTTTAAACGACCCAGATTTATTTCCTCACAGTTTCTGGAAGCTGAAAGTCCAAGATCAAGGTGTCAGCTGGGTTGGTATCTTTTGAGATCTCTGTCTGTAACTTGCAGGGCGACTGCCTACTTTCTGAGTCATCACATGGTCTTGTCTCTGCGTGTGTCGGTATCCTAATCTCCTCTTCTTACAAGGGCACTAGTCATGTTGGATTAAGGCCAACCTTAGCAACCTTATTTTAGCTTAATTACACTTCTGAAGACCCTATCTCCAAATACAGTCACATTCTCAGATACTGGAGTTAGGACTTAACTCATAAATTTGGGGGGGGGGGGAAATTCAGCTCATAATATCATCCAGAACTATTTTTTTAAAATTCTCCCATGTTTTCTTCAAGTACTTTTATGGTTTTATTTTTAAAATTTAAATAAATGACTCACCTGGAATTTGTGTTGGTATAAGAAATGAGATAGGGATTCAATTTTATTTTTCTAGCTAGCTAACTAAATGTTCCAACTCTATTTATTAATAAATTTTCTCTCCAGTCTTGAAATTCTACCTTTGTCTAATACTCAATCTCCACATATATTTGGGCCTATTTCTATATTCCGTTTTATACCATGAACCTGTCTATCCCTGTGCTACTGCCAAACTTTTAATTATGATACTTTTATAATACATTTTAATCTTCTAGGATAAATCCTCATTTTTGCTTTATCAGAATTTTTGTCACTATTTTCTTTAGCATTGTCTTGTCTAAGACAGTTATAAAAAACTCTGATAGCATTCTTATTGGGAAAGAGGTAATGATATAGATAAATTTATGAAGATTTTGCATGTTCATATTATTGAAAGACTTACTTAGCATTGTATATCCTTTTGAATGGCTGAAATTTTAAATCTTTTTCTGAGCCGGAGTCTCATTCTATCACCCAGGCTGGAGTGCAGTGGCTTGCTCACGGCTACTGCGGCCTCGACCTACTGGGCTCAAATGATCCTTCTGCCTCAGCCTTCTACGTAGCTAGGACTACAGGCACTTCCCACCATGCCCAGCTCATTTTTTAAAAATTTAGTGTAGAGACGAGATCTTGCCAAGTTGCTCAGGCTGGTCTCAAACTGGGATCAGGTAATCCTCTCACCACGGCCTCCCAAAGTGCTGGAATCACATGCGTGCGCCACGATACCCAGCTTGTACATATATTATTTTTAAGACCAGAAAAAATTTATTTTGTTCTAAAAATAATAATAATAAAAGAACACAGCAGAGGTAAACAATGATTAGCAGAGATAAATTTATCTTGAGAGCCATTTTAGAGCTCCTTCAATTCCTAACCCCACAATTATAACTTCTCTTCTGTTTATGGCTAAGCCTTGCTTTCTCACGGTTAGAACAAAATAGATGCAGCAACACATTTTGACAGAGTCTGCATATCATACTAATGAGAAATGTTCTCCCTTCTGCTCTGTCTCGTTTCTGCCAATTCAAGAGATACACTCCTCTCTCAAAAGTTGTCTAGGCTGAGAGGCAGACTGTAAACTTGGCAAGTTTCCCTAACATTCCCCAGCCAGGGCTGTCATTGTCTGGCTAAACCAAAAAGGGTCAGGTTTCCAGTGACAAAAGAGCTGCTTTAGGTCCTCTGTTGGTCTCGCCAGCAACCAGCTGCTTTTCTCTCAGTAGCTCAAGTGTCTTCCCTGTCACTCCTGCAGAGCTGTGAGCCTAAGGAAAGAGAGGCAGCAAGCAATGTGGGCACCTTGGAGGGTCTTCACGTCTTTAATGCAGTGAGGAAGTGAGCTGGGCTTACCTCTCTTTTGGAGGTCATTTCTTCCATCCAACTACTAACCAGGCCCAACCTGCTTAGCTTCTGAGATCAGATGAGATCAGGTGCATCCAGGGAGGTATGACTGTAGACCAGGAGGTCATTTCTTTCTTTTTTTTCTTTTTGAGTTGGAGTCTCACTCTGTCACCCAAGCTGGAGTGCAGTGGCACGCTCACGGCCACCCCAGCGTCGACTTGCTGGGCTCCGGCGATCCTACCTCCTCAGCCTTCCAAGTAGCTGGAACTAGAGGTGCGAGCTACCGCACCCAGCTAATTTTTTATTTCTTGTAGAGATGAGGTCTTGCCAAGTTGCCCAGGCTGGTCTCGAACTTGTGGGCTCAGGCAATCCACTTGCCTCAGCCTCCCAAAGTGCTGGGATTACAGGTTGAGCCACCAAACCCAGCCCAGGAGGTCACTTCTAATGGTTCTTGGTTCCCAGGTTATATAAGGCCCTGCTAGTTCTTCTGTTTCCTGTCTTGTCCCCATGTTCTTCCATTCGCTTATTCAACTGTTCATCCATTTTTTTCACATTTAGCACATATAAAGATGTGAGTCAGAGCCGTGTCACTCCTGCTCAAAGTCTGGCACTGCCCCTCACCCCGTAGTAAAAACCAAAGGCGTAACAAGGGCCTACTTAGGCTGCACGTGATCTGTCCACCAGTCCTCAATATCTGTGACCTAATCTCCAACTTCTCCCCCTGTCATTCTCTCGACTCCAGCTCCCCTGACTGCCTTGCTGTCCCCTCAGTGCCTGGAATGCTCACACCTCAGATGGCCATGTGTTGTTACCTCCTTAACAAGGTACACATGTCAATGTCTCTGTCATTAGGAAGACAGTGGAGACAGAGATGAGCAAAGGGCACTAGGGTTGAGCCCTGCATGGTTTAGTATTTCACGTATCACGCTACAGGAAGTCCCTATATATGAATGAGTTCCATTCCAAGAACATGCTCGTAAGCCCAATTTGTTTTTAAGTCCAACAAAGTTAACCTAGCTGCCCAACTAACACAACTGACTGCTTTTATACTTGCTTTCAGACATCCTGGGCTTGAAATAGATACTATACTACTGTACTCTACATGGTACTGTACAGTAAAGTGCACAAAAGCACAACTACTTGTAAAGGATGCATGCACGTGACAATGTATGCCAGACACATGAACTAACTTATATGACTGGACATGTGAGCACACGTTTACATCTTCGAATGTCCGCAACTTGAAGGTTTGTAGGTAGGGGACTTACTGTATTAGAGTTTGGGTGGAGGACAAAGGGCCTGCAGAAGAGAACAAAAGAATAATCAGGGATCTAAGGAGCAGACAAGGGAGTTGTGATGTCACTGAAGCCAAGAAAGCAGCTTGAAGAAAGAGAGAATTCCCAGTTATGACAAATGCTACTGAGAAGTCAAATAGCACAGGTGAGCACGATTCCTAGGCTGAAGCAACAAGCAGGCCATATGTTGCTGATAAACATGACAAACACAGTCAGGCATGTTGGTTCATGCCTGTCATCCCAGCACTTTGGGAGGTGAAGGCAAGAGGGTTGCATGAGTTCAGGGATTCGAGACTAGCCTGGGCAACTTGGCGAGACCTCATCTCTATAGTAAATCAAAAAATTAGCCAAGCGTGGTGGTGTGTGTCTGTGGTTCCAGCTACTTGGAAGGCTGAGGTGGAAGGATCACCAGACCCCAGCAGGTCGAGGCTGCGATGGCCGTGAGTGTGTCACTACACTCCAGCCTGGGTGACAGAGTGAGATTCCAACTCAAAAAAAAACATGACGAAAGTGACTTATTCAGTAGAGGGTTGGGAACAGAGGCAAGGTTGTAGCAGGAGGAAGGGCAAATGAAAGATAATAGTGTGTGACAACTTAACTCTTTCAAGAATGTTGACTCTGAAGAAATCAGACACAAGAAAAGCACCTGGAGAGAGACCAGGAGTAAAAGAAGACAGGAGCGTGGAAATGGTAATAAGTGGAGTGAGATTACAGCTGCAGGAAAGGGACAGAATAACCAAAGAAGCCAATTGCTTGAGAAGTTGAGGCAGGAGATTGGGGGCACAGGTACTGGAAGCGGAAGCCTTGGGCTTCTCAATCTGCACAGGCCCCTTTAATACTTTTTTTTTTTTTTGAGTCATGGTCTCACTCTCACCCAGGCTGAAGTGCAGTGGTTCATCATAGCTCACTACAGCCTCAACCTCCTGGGCTCAGGTGATCCTTACGCCTCAGCCTCCCAAGTAGCTGAGAATAAAGGTGTGCACTATCACGCTAATTTCTTTGAGTTTTTGCAGAGACGAGGTCTCACTATACTGCCCAGGCTGGTATCAAACTCCTGGGCTCAAGTGATCCTCCTGCCTCAGCCTCCCAAGGAGTTGGGATTACAGGCGTGAGCCACTGTGCTCTGTCCTAACTGTTATTCGTAGAGTACACTAGACCGGACTCAGTGGCTCAGCCTGTAATCCCGCGCTGTGGGAGGCTGAGGTGAGTGGATTACCTGAGCCCGCGGGTTCGAGACCCACCTGGGCAACTTGGTGAGACCTCATTTCTACAATAAATCAAAAAATCAGCTGGGCGTGGTAGCGCGTGCCTGTAATTCCGGCTACTCGGAAGGCTGAGGCGGAAGGATCGCCGGAGCCCAGCAGGTCGAGGCTGCGGTGGCCGGGAGCAGCCACTGCACTCCAGTCTGGGCGACAGAGTGAGACTCCAACTCAAAAACAAAAAATGGTGTGACTGCTATGGAAAACTTTTTGGCAGAATTGCCATTTGATTCAGCCTTTTCGCTCCTAGGTATATATGAAAGCCTGTACTCAAACAGGTACCCACACACCAATGTTCATGGCAGTATCACACTCACAATGTGTTGCAGCATTTTTCACAATAGCCAAAGTTGTAAACAACCCATGTCCACCAACAGATGAAAGAATAAACAAAATGTGGTATGAACATACAATGGAATATCATTTAGCCTTGAAAAGGAATGAAGTGCTGACACAAGCTACAACATGGATAAACGTTGAAAGTATTATGCCATGTGAAATAAGCCTGTCACAAAAGGACAAATAGTAAGGTAGACTAGGCAAATTCATGGAGACAGAAAGGAGATTAGAGGTTACCAAGAGCTGAGGTGTTATTGTTTAATGGGTACAGGGTTTCTATCTGGGGTCACAATAAAGTTTTAGAAATAGATATTAGTGATGGTTGCACAGCATTGCGACTGTACATAATGCCACTGAATTTTACCCTTAAAAATGGCCAGGCACAGTGGCTCATGCCTGCAATTCCAGCACTTTGGGAGGCCAAGGCAGGAGACTCGCAGGAGCCTAGGAGTTTGAGACTAGCCTGTGCAACATAGCAGGACCTCGTCTTTACAAAAAAATCAACAAATTCGCTGGGTATGGTGGTGGGTGCCTGAAGTCTTAGCTACTTGGGAGGTTGAGGTGGAAGGATCGCCTGAGCCCAGGAGGTTGAGGCTGTGGTGAGCTGTGATCATGCCATTTCACTCCAGTCTGGACAACAGAGTGAGACCGCAATTCAGGGAAAAAAAAAGGTTAAACTATCTGAGTGCTGTGTGCATGCCTATAGTCCCAGATATTCAACAGGCTGGGGAGTAAGGAGGGGGAGATTCCTTTACCCAGAAGTTCAAGTCCAGCCTGGTACATAGTGAGACCCCATCTCTAAGAAAAGAAAAGGTTAAAATGGTCAGTGTTGTTCTATATATTTTGCCACAGTAGGGAAGAAAAGGGAAGGAAACGGAAGGAAGGAAGGAAACAATACTGAAAATACTTTAATGCGGCTTCAGCAATGCTCAAGACAACCTGTACCATCTTAAATGTATAAGACAATTATTAAGGGCCTCTGGAAAAGACAATAAGTGAATTTATAAGCCAGACAGGTCGTTCTCTCCTGTGCACCAAATGGGGGCAACCTAGCTACAGCACCTGGTAGTGGCAATGCTTTGAGAAAAGCAGTCTCAGGTTGGCAGTTGGCTGGGGTTACCCTGAAATTGAACCCCTACAAGGTTTAGCTTTCCTCTCGATTTGTTTGGCTCCTGTTTCATGCTTGTGAGCCAAGGCCAAGGCCAGATCACACCTGGCACCCAAGGATGCAAGAGAGACTTTGATCCACTATCACAGTATCTCTTCAGCTCCCGTCACAGGCTGCTCGGGTCCTCAGACTGATACTTGCTCTTGTTCCTGGTCTCATCTCTGCTTTCAAAACTTCAGTCTTTGAGCCCTTCAGAGTGTTTTTCTCCAGAATTGCTGAATGGGGTTCTTCCTGTTTCACACCTGCCCTTGTGAGTGCCCCCTGACCACAAATGGTTTTTTCGTCCAGTTTCCCGTGACTGGGGCACACAACCAGCTCCTGCTAGTTTGCAGCCCTGAGCAAATCCAAGTCCTTTCTCCACGTTCTTCCTCGGTCGTCCTTATTCAGAGTTTCTATCTGAGGTCACAGTAAAGTTTTAGGAATAGATATTAGTGACACAAGGAATGACTGTCCCCATAGCTGTCACAGTCAACATTTGTGACCTAAGCCGGGCACTCCTGCTCATGGTACTATTCCTCCTGAGAACTTCCTGCTTGTTTTCCCCATGGTTCTTCAAGGCTTTGGCTTCCTCGGGTCACGTTCTTTGGGGGAGAGATTCATCTCTCTCCTTCCAAGGCTTACACTGGGCAGGATCTCGGATCTACTGCCATTTTCCGAGAAGTATATGAGGGTGGGGGACCCAAATAACCCAGAATTATGTTTTTGGAGAGCAGGGCCCTGTAGTAAGTTTGGAATTCGTTCCTCTGGATCAGTCAACCAAAGTTTTTGTTTTTTTTTGTTTTTTGGGTTTTTTTGAGTTGGAGTCTCACTCTGTCACCCAGACTGGAGTGCAGTGGCCGCTCTCGGCCACCGCAGCCTCGACCTTCTGGGCTCCGGCGATCCTTCCGCCTCAGCCTTCCGAGTAGCCAGAAGTACAGGCGTGCGCTACCACGCCCAGATGATTTTTTTAAAAATTTATTGTAGAGATGAGGTCTCACTGCCCAGGCGGGTCTCGAACCCACGGGCTCAGGCAATCCACTCACCTCAGCCTCCCAAAGGCGCGGGATTACAGGCTGAACCACCAAGCCCGGCATCTTTTAAGACTGAATAATAAGCCGGGCTCGGTGGCTCAGCCTGTAATCCCAGCAATTTGGGAGGCTGAGGTGAGTGGATTGCCTGAGTCCACGGGTTCGAGACCCGCCTGGGCA
>NW_007251154.1:240777-258367 GCF_000164805.1 Carlito syrichta | reverse complement strand
GGAAGGCTGAGGCGGAAGGATCGCTGGAGCCCAGCAGGTCGAGGCTGCAGTGGCCGGGAGCGGCCACTGCACTCCAGTCTGGGTGACAGAGTGAGACTCCAACTCAAAAAAGACTGAATAATAGTCCATTGTTTATATATACCACAATTTGGTTATCCAGTCATCCATTGGTGGACATTTGGATTGCTTCCATCTCTTAGCTATTATGAATAATGCTGCTATGAATACAGGTGTGCAAGTATCTCTTTGAGACCCCATTTTCAATTCTATTGGGTATATAATCAGAAGTGGACTTGCTGGATTATATAGTAATTCTAATTTTAATTTTTTGAGGAATTGCTATACTGTTACATAAAAGTTTTAGAGGGAAACAAAATCACCCAGAAACAATCAATGAAAGAAACTGAACTAAAGTGATGCAAGCCATCTTTAAAGTGATGTCCGTCATCTTTAAAATTTATTACAGGGCAACCTCCTCAAGGCTCCGGAAGAAGGCTTTCTGTCCTCTCAACAAATCCTAGCCGGGCCCGGTGGCTCAGCCTGTAATCCTGAGCCTTTGGGAGGCTGAGGTGAGTGGATCGCCTGAGCCTGCGGGTTCGTGACCCACCTGGGCAACTTGGTGAGACCTCATCTCTACAATAAAATAAAAATTAGCTGGGCATGATAGCGCACGCCTGTAGTTCCAGCTACTCGGAAGGCTGAGTGGAAGGATCGCCGGAGCCCAGCAGGTCGAGGCTGCGGTGACCGGGAGCGGCCACTGCACTCCAGTCTGGGCGACAGAGCGAGACTCCAACTCAAAAAAAAAAACAAATCCTGCTTTCTGAAATTAAAAAATATATATATTACAAATTTTTTTTTGTTTTTTGACCTTTCCAAACACGTGTCTCTTTCATTTCATTTTAGCCTGCAGAGTGAAGATTATATTCTGCTTTTTGTTGTTGCTGTTGTTAGACAGAGTCTTACTGTCACCCAGCCTGGAGTGCCGTGGCACAATCCTGGCTCACCATAGCCTCCACCTTCTGGGCCCAGGTGATCCTCCCCTTGGCTTCCCAAGTAGCTGGGACTACAGGCGTGTGCCACCATGCCTGGCTAAATTTTACTTTTTTTTGTAGAGATCAGGTCTCACTAAGTTTCCCAGGCTGGTCTCAAACTCCTGAACCCAAGCGATTCTCCTGCCTCAGCCTTCCAAAGTGCTGGGATTGCTGGAGTCAGCCACTGAGCCCAGCAAGATGGTACTCTTTTGAGTACACCTGTGCTCAGGTTGCGTTCTTGAGGAAACAAACTCAGAGATGGAGTTTTGTATATAGAATGTTTATTAGGGAGTATCTTTGGGACCAACTACTTAGGAAGAAAGGAAGGAGGGAGCAGGATTGGGTAAAAAGAGAAGTTGAACTGCAGTGTAGGCCTGATAACAGCCTTGTTCAACCCCAAGGGCTCTGGAATGAAAATGACTCAAGTTATTCCGTGTTTGGCCAAAACAACAGAGCATTTATACCTCCTACTTTTAGACTACTCACTGGATATGGGCTTCCTTGGGAAGGACCTGACCTTGGGAAGGACATGGGCTGGGGGCTGTCTGCAGCTGAGATGATCCCTGAAATGTGCAGCTGTCAGCCACGTTCCCAGCAGCTGGGGCCACAAGTGTAGCCTTGAAGAGGGTCAGGATGGCCTAGCCTCATGCCCCTCACAGCAGTTTTTGTGAAAGCCTGCTAAGAAAAGCTTCAGAAGCACAGAAGGTCATGGGCCATGGGCACAGAGAGAATGTGGCAGTGGTGGTGGGAGGTGTACCACTCCCTGCAGAAAGGCCTGTGTGTGGTGGTTAAGAGCACATACTCTACAGCCTGCTGGATTTGAATCCTTGATTCTGCTACTGTGTGAGCTTGGTCAAATCCCTTGACCTCCCTGTGCTTTGACGTCCTCAAATGCATAGAGATCATACTAGAATCTATCTCATAGGAGTGCTATGAGAATTAAATCTGTTGACCTATGTAAAGTGCTTGGGACAGTGTCACGCACATAGCAAACACTCTAAGTGCAGCTATTTTTTTTTTTTTTGAGTCGGGGTTTCACTCTGTGGCTTAGGCTGGAGTACACAGGCACCAGTGCAGCCTTGGCCTCCTGGGCTCAGGCGATCCTTCTGCCTCAGTCTCCCGAGTAGCTGGGACTACAGACGTGTGCCACTACGCCCGGCTAACATTTTTATTTTTTGTAGAGATGAGGACTCGCCATGTTGCTGTTGCCTAGGCTTAAGTGTAGCTATTATTATAAATATATGGAATTTTATGAAGACTTTGGATGGAGATAAGCAATTTGGAACTTGTAGAAGCGACAGGAAACCTGAAGGATTCAGAGGTAGAGGTGTAAAATGAACAATGAAAATGAACAAGGAAGGATTAGAGGATGAGAAAAGAGAAACACAGAGAAAATAATAAAAAAGTGACTGGAGACAAAAGTATCCAATTGAACATTAAAATCGAAGGGCAACCAATGAAACTATTTGAGAATACGGCGGGGGTGCTGGTTCTCTGGATAGTCAAAGGATCTTACTTGTAGCCACTACCTCTTCCTCTTTCCTCTTCCTCTTTCCAGTCAGTCCACTGTATTTCACCTTCCTCCTACTCATTTTCTTTCTTTTTTTTTTTTGAGCTGGAGTCTCACTCTGTTGCCCAGGCTGGAGTGCAGTGGCACGCTCATGGCCACTGCAGCCTCAACCTGCTGGGCTCAGGTGATCCTCCCGCCTCAGCCTTCCAAGTAGCTGGAACCACAGGCATGCGCCACCACACCTGGCTAATTTTTTGGTTTACTGTAAAGATGAGGTCTCGCCATGTTGCTCAGGCTGGTCTCGCACCCCTGGGCTCAGGCAATCCTCTCGCCTCCGCCTCCCAAAGTGCTGGGATTTCAAGTTTGAGTCACCGCACCTGACTTCCTACTTGTTTTCAAGCCCCAATCCCCTACTGACCAATTGCCTCAAATGCAAACAGAGCGCACTTTATTAATAGCACACGAGCATTGCCACGAGGCAGGTCAAGCAAGAGATGAGACAAGAAGATCCATACTCCAAAGACGTACATCAGCGCATGATTCCAGCAGGTTGAGGCCAAACACAAAGAGAATGTGTGCAAGAGAAGGCATGAGCTTCGAATCCCGTAAGCATAACATTGAGAACATAGGCCCTTCCATCCTGCTTCACGCTGTGCCCTCCAGTGTCCCTGAGGAAAGAAAATGTAACTGAGCCGGGCTCGGTGGCTCAGCCTGTAATCCCGCGCCTTTGGGAGGCTGAGGTGAGTGGATTGCCTGAGCCCGCGGGTTAGAGACCCGCCTGGGCAACATGGCAAGACCTCATCTCTACAATAACTCAAAAATTAGCCGGATGTGGTAGCGCACGCCTGTAGTTCCAGCTCCTTGGAAGGCTGAGGCGGAAGGATCGCCGGAGCCCAGCAGGTCGAGGCTGCGGTGGCCGGGAGCGGCCACTGCACTCCAGTCTGAGTGGCAGAGTGAGACTCCAGCTCAAAAATAAAAATATAAAAAGAAAATATAACTGATAGGAGTGTTATAGAACCATCGAGTATATAGAATCAGTCATGATTCTGTAATAGACTGAAGACTGTGACCACGTATATAAAAATCATCCATTTTTCCAAGACAGAACACGAAAATGAAGAAAAATTAGAGTATCTTCACCTACTGAACTGACCGATGACCTTTCACTGTTCTGACTGAATCAGAGCCCTGCCACATCCCATCCTGTGAGCTGGACCTCTCCCCAAACACGTGAATCCTAAGGACTGGAGGACAGGGCACTCTCACGCTTACCCCACCCAAACCTGGGAGGATGGAGTTTTCTTTGTCAGCTAGGTATGGTCTGAGTTCCAGGCCATTGTCTGTCTTTTCTGTTCTGTCCTTTTCTTCTTTTTGAGTCTGGGCCTCACCCTGTCATCCAGGCTGGAGTGCAGTGGCACACGATCACAGCTCATCACGGCCTCAGACTTCCTGCGCTCCAGTGATCCTTCTCCCTCAGCCTCCCAACTAGCTGGGACTACAGGAACAAGTCACCACACCCAACTCATTTTTATTTTTTTCATAAAGATAAGGTCTCACGATGTTGCCCAGGCTGATCTCGAACTCCTAGGCTCAAGCAATCCTCCCGCCTCGGCCTCCATTGATTTTCATTTTTAGTGTGTATATGGTTCTGGATTGTATTAGCGCCTAGATTCCTCCCCGAGCTTCTCAGCATAACAGCACATCTTTGAACAGCGGCTGTGCTTCTGAGGAAATGCAGAACCAAAGGAAAGTGACAGGAACTGATTCCAAAGATCTGGGTCCCATCTTTAGCAGCTTTGCCAACAATGAAAGTACTATTCTCAGCCCTCGCTTAGCGGGGTCCATTGTTCTCTGGTTACAAGAGTGAGATAAACAGCAGCTGTGAGGCCCTGTCCCTTCCTCTGCCCAGGCCCGGGCACTGAGCATGAGAAGCCTGGCATGATTAGCACAGAGGGTTCTGACAGTTTTCAAAAGACAGAGGTGACAAAGATGGGGGCATAAGATTCACTTTTACAAACAAAATATTATCTGCAAGGGTAGTAAGAAGAGGCTGAGATGTTACAACCACTGTCACAATAACTGGCAATTTCCTGTGTTCTGGCATATGAAATAACCAAAGAAACATGATTTTGCATATAGTTTATATATATTTATTTGCATTTGCCAACTCTTTGAGTCAGTTTTCAAGTTTTTCTCCTTTTTTTTTTTTTCTTGTCTTACTTTTTGTGGTTCTTTCCTATACCTTAACCCCTAGATGTCCTACAATACACAGACAGTGTTCATTTTTTCATGGTAGTTATGTTCTATAAGGTTATTAGAAATACAGAACCACTGCTTCTAGGGGCAGTACAGGGCTGGGTTCCTGTGAGCCTCTGATTATAACATTTTCATCCACGAAACAATGATATGTGTTTGTGTTTAGAGATATTTATTACATATTGTTGATTCATTCACATTGAATTTATGGCCAACAGCACTTTAACTCATGCCTGAATGAAGCTTATATAACACATGTGTTTTCTCCATAAGGCATATTACAGTCTCCTTGCACTTAGGAATGCCAAACAGCTCTTCAGCACTATGCTTAGGAGCCATTTTAAACAGCAAAATCATCAATAAAAAGCACAAACATGTGAAAAACGTGGCGCTAAATGTACTGCAAATAGAAAGGACACTCGCAGGGCCTCGCTTTTTTTGACCTCAGTTGGGAGCATGCATTGTCATATTTTGGGCGATTCAGAATGTTCACTCCCCAGCATATGACCATGAAAAACTACAAAAACACTGCAAGGGTTGATTTGGGGGTCACAAATTAATTTGGGGGAGTAGGTAAATTCACAGATTTAGACTTGATTGTAGCAATGAACATTCTAGAGCGAGTACATTTTGTGAGTGCAATCTTGTGATGGAACTGGAAATCAATAACACATGGTTCTATCGGAAAACAGAGCATTCTATCCTAAGGGCAAGTTGGGATGAGTTAGCCTTCATGTGACACTGTCACATTCCCTGACTCCACCGTCATTAGAACATGTATTGGAAAGTGCTTTTCTGTGTGTAAAGATGTGTTGGCTCTAAGCCAACTGTTCTCACCGTATGGTTCTGGGTAGGCTGACAGCATCAGAATCATCTTGTTAGAAATGCAGAATCCAGCCGGGCTCGGTGGCTCAGCCTGTAATCCCACGCTTTGGGAGGCCAAGGTGAGTGGATTTCCTGAGCCTGCGGGTTCGAGACCCACCTGGGCAACTTGGCGAGCCCTCATCTCTACAATAAACCAAAAAATTAGCCGGGCGTAGTAGCGCGCGCCTGTAGTTCCAGCTACGTGGAAGGCTGAGGCGGAAGGATCGCCGGAGCCCAGCAGGTCGAGGCTGCGGTGGCCGGGAGCGGCCACTGCACTCCAGTAGGGGCGACAGAGTGAGACTCCGACTCAAAAAAAAAAAAAAAAAAAAAAAATTTTCTTTCCCTGACTCCTCTCAATCTCTGTGATTTCCATTTATTTTAATTGTCCCCCGATCTGTGTAACAAAATTAAGAGATAATTTGATAATGGCTTTTTGCATTTATTGAGGATTTGGTGGGTTTTTTTCCTTCTCCCTTTCCTATAAACAAGATTATGTTATTCAAGTAAAAAAAAAAAAAAAAAAAAAGGCTGGGCGCTGTGGCTCAGCCTGTAATCCCAGTACTTTGGGAGGCCGAGGCAATCAGATTGCCTGAGTTCGGGGGGTTGAGACCAGCCTGGACAACTTGGTGGGACCTCGTCTCTACAAATAAACAAAAAAATAAGCTAGGCGTGGTAGCACGCGTCTGTAGTTCCAGTGACATGGAAGGCTGAGGCGGAAGGATCACCTGAGCCCAGCAGGTTG
This sequence comes from Carlito syrichta, assembly GCF_000164805.1. Lineage (NCBI taxonomy): Eukaryota > Metazoa > Chordata > Mammalia > Primates > Tarsiidae > Carlito > Carlito syrichta. The sequence continues at coordinate 251,964 of NW_007251154.1, read as the reverse complement.
AGGCTGCAGTGGCTGTGAGGGTGACACTGCACTCCAGCCTGGGCAACAGAGTAAGACGCCAATTCAAAAAAACAAACAAAAAAAGAAATGCAGAATCTGGTCCTGCTCCAGTAGGACCAGAAAGTCCGAGAGTGGTGTCCGGACAACTGTTTGGTTTCTGTTGTTGTTTGGAGTTGGGGTCTCATTCTGTCACCCAGGCTGGAAAGCAGTGGCATGATCATGGGTCACCACAGCCTTGACCTCCTGGGCTCAGGCAATGCTTCCACCTCATCCTTTCAAAGTAGCTGGGAATATAGTCGTGTGCCACCACACCCAGCTAATATTTTGATTGTTATAGAGATGAGGTCTTGCCCTCATCTCTACAATAAATAAAAAAATTAGCCGGGCACGGTAGCGCGTGCCTGTAATTCCGGCTACTCGGAAGGCTGAGGCGGAAGGATCGCCGGAGCCCAGCAGGTCGAGGCTGCAGTGGCCGGGAGCGGCCACTGCACTCCAGTATGGGCAACAGAGGGAGATTCCAACTCAAAAAAAAAGAAAAGAAAAGAAATGAGGTCTTGCTATATTTCCTAGGCTGGCCTCAAACTCCTGGGCTCAAGAAATTCTCCCTCCTCGGTCTCCCAAAATACTGGGATTGCAGGTGTGAGCCACCATGCCTGACCTGGCCATCTGTGCTTTAAAAAGCCCTCCAGACACCTCATCAACAAGGGTACCTGCATAATCAACGTTTGTATACTTAACCCTGAATTGTACCCCACATGTTTATAATTTAAAATAATTAATTAATTAATGTTGTTAATTTGGGGAAAAAAGTCCTCCAGAAAATAGAAAAATAAAATAAAATAATTAAATTAAATTTTAAAAAAGAAAAATGACAGAGAGAGAGAGAGAGAACCAAAAAAAACCAACATAAAAAGTCCTCCAGGAGATTCTGCTGCACGTTCAAGCTTGAGAGTACTGCTTTAATCCATCCTACTCATCTGGTTCCTCTTGTGGCTAATGACCTGTGAGAGGCCTGATTCATTGTCCTTGGATGTGGAAAGTGCCAGGGCTTGATAGAAGAATTCTACTTCAGCCTTTTATAATGGAGAGATCTTAAATTTCTTAAATACTCTCACTCTCAATGCAAATGCGGAGATTCAGCCGGCACGGTGGCTCAGCCCTGTCCCAGCTCTTTGGGAGGCCGAGGCGAGAGGATTGCGTGAGCCCAGGGGTGCGAGACCAGCCTGGGCAACTTGACCAGAACTTGTCTCTACAATAAACCAAAAAAATTAGCCCGACGTGGTGGCACATGCCAATAGTTCCAGTTACTCAGAAGGCTGAGGCAGAAGGATAGCCAGAGCCCAGCAGGTCGAGGCTGCGGTGGCCGGGAGGGTGCCACTGTACTCCAGCATGGGGGACAGAGTGAGACTCCAACTCAAAAAAAAAGAAAAAAATCGTGGATGAGAAAGTTTCTAGCACATAAAAGGCCCTCAGTCAAAGTTAGCCTTCTTTATTTCCCTCCCTTTCATTGCTCCTTCCTGAATAAGACATGAAGAGTAAAGAAAAAATCCTAGAGAAACAGTTTTCTTTCCTTAAGATCGAGCTCAGGTTAGTGTCTGAGAGGAAGCAATTATTGTTTGTCATTTTTATCATTCTCTCTCCCAGCACCCATCTTTCTTCCCGTAAGGAAAGCTGGTGCTCTGGTCTCAGTGTGGCTATGGGGGGAAAAACACACCAAAGTCCCTCAAGGAAGAACGCAGAATATTTCAGTGAGCTCCTTCACTTTAACATACAATTAAGGAGTAGGTCCCGGCTGGGTTCAGTGGCTCAACCCGTAATGCCAGCACTTTGGGAGGCCGAGGCGAGTGGATTGCCTGAGCCTGCGGGTTTGAGACCAGCCCGGGCAACTTGGCGAGACCTCATCTCTACAGTAAAATAAAAAATTAGCCAGGCGTGATAGTGTGTGCCTGTAGTTCCGGCTACTTGGAAGGCTGAGGCAGAAGGATTGCCGGAGCCCAGTAGATCAATGCTGGGGTGGCCATGAGTGTGCCACTGCACGCCAGCCTGGGCCAAGGAGTGAGACTCCAACTCAAAAAAAAAAAAAAAGGCAGCAGTTCCTCTGAACTGATTTCATTCTGCCTATTTTCCTCTACCGTCTACCACCACATAGCAATTTGTTCTGCTCTTCTGTTAGCCTAAGAAATTAAGAATTTCTTTTCGTTGACTTGCTAGGCGGCTTAAAGACTTTATCTGAAAAATGAAGGCCAGGTGCAGAAGAGGTAGGAAGATTGTTTGAGCCCAGAATTTGAGACCAGCCTCGACAATATAGTGAGAACTCATCTCTACCAAAAATAATGATAGATTAGATAGATAGATAGATAGATAGATAGATAGATAGATAGATAGATAAAAGAAAAGTAGTTGAGTACCAACTCTCCCCAGGTATAACTGATGGAAAATTCAGGTCACAAGTTACAGTCCTTTATCTTGAGCCATGCAGTCAATTACAATCAAAATAAAGCCAAGGAGTTGGTTTAGAGGTTGTAATTCTGCCTGTTGGAAGGATCTCTTCTTTGAAATTGCCTGTTTTGTTTCCTCTGTAGGCTTGTAGTTCTTTGGCTGTGTGCAATCACACTATCTTCCTTTATTTAAACACTGCTGGAGTCCTCTTGCAGACCTAATACTGCCAGTATGTAAAATTGTTCGTTCTAATCGCAATTCCTTTCCCCTGAGCATTGGCAGTGCCCAAGAGCTTAACCAACATTTACAAAGAGGAAGAGAGAGGCCGGGCATGGTGGCTCAAGCCTGTAATCCCAGCACTTTGGCAGGCCGAGGCAAGAGGATTGCTTGAGCTCAAGGGTTTAAGACCAGCCTGGGCAACTTGGTGAGACCTCATCTGTGGAATAAATCAAAAAAATAACCCAGGCGTGGTAGCACGTGCCTATAGTTCCAGCTATTTGGAAGGCTGAGGTGGAAGGATTGAGGCTGCAGTGGCTGTGAGCATGCCACTGCACTCCAGCGTGGGCAACAGAGTTAGACTCCAACTAAAAAAAACCAAACAAAAACAAAAAAAAAAAAAATCAAAGAGGAAGAGAGGGTTGCAATTTTAGAATTTTAATGGTAAAAACCAAAGGGATTTTAATGGTAAAAACCAACTGCCCTGTTCTAGTCAGGGAAATTCCTTCATGCAGGTTTCATGATACCTCACTAGCTTCCCCCAACTTTCCTCTCACTCCAACCCACCATATTTTTTTTTTATACCTCAACTCAGACTCTGCTTCAGCTAGACAAACCCAATTGTCGTTCCTTCCCTATACAATGCTCTTCTCTGACAAATAGAGCTGCAGGAAGCTGAGACCCAGAAAAGAGAAACAATCGACCCAGATCACATTTTGGTCCAAGGTTCTTTCTCCAGCATCACACATCACATTTCTGTTCCTACTTGAGAAAAATAAAAGCTCGAAGCAGTCTGAGCTATGTGAGGCATACAAAACTTATCAGGCTGAGAGAGACACAAACATGGGATTTCAGTCAGTGCCCTCAACAAACACTCTCACGCATGCCCAGGGACAATTGTTTAAAGGTGTTTTGTTCTCTCTTTTCTTTTCTGTAGTTTCCTGACTAGCTGCCTCACCCATTATCAATTGGTTATACAACAATGTATAACCAATCCATTGCTTATGTTATTTTCATATAAATCCTTGGCAAACCACTGCCTCTTCTTTTAAAAACCCACTTGTGACTGCTGCTAATTTGTTGTATATTGAGGGCAACTTGAATCTGTGCTCTGGGCTGCAATCTGCAAGCTTGGCCCAAATAAACTCTCTACTTGTATTATTAATTTTGCCTCAAATCTTTCCCCTTAGGTTGACGTATTGGTGTTATTTGACAGGATTCACCACCTGGTGTTTTTCTCTGACAGTGGGGCATGGTATCAGCACAAACCAATTTCATTTTCCATCTCCAGAAATTCCATTGGGCATTGCCAGTGAGTTCTGAATCCAGACCTCCTTTGCTTCTGCTGAGGTTGAAATTTAATTTGGGTTATTTCTCTTTTGACTACTCAGAAAGAGGATCTATGTCTCTGACTTGCCCATTTAAGTCAGGAGATGAGGATTTTTTTTCTTTTTTTCTGCCAACATATGAATCTTGAGTCGGTGGTTTACTTTCATTTTCAGTCAAGGTCTTGTTGCATTGTGACCTTTCATTTTGGAAACTAGATTTGTTTCACCCATGACCAACCTCTCTTCTATTTCCTCTTCCTCATTTATAAGAGTGAAATCTTCACTCTGTAGATAAAATGCGCTTGCACCCTCCAGCCCGTCTGGATGCACGGTTGGAGATTGGAGGTGTCAGGACTTTTGTCCATGACATGCAGTGGCCTTACAGGGCTTCCTCTCTCAGAAGAACCTCTGTAATCTCCCTCACTGCCATCCAGTGCACATAAAGGCTGGTCACCTAGTACTTGTGAGCCCTCTGTGACCCTCTGGGCACTTAGGATTCCTGAGATATATAAAAGAGTGGACATAACTCAGTGGTGACACACTGAGGAACTACACTTGCAAGCAGCACATTTTGACCCAAAACACTACCCAGAGCTTGATCATGAGTGATTTAATCTCTAGATTATGGGTAACAATCAACCAAGTCTGACAATTCCCTAAGGAGGCAGCCTCCCATGGAGACATCAGCTGACTTTATGGATAACACATACGGAGTTTTGTCTTGTAGATATTTGGACAAATTGGGCAGACTCAAGATAACTCCAGGCCGGGGCCCACCTTCTGGGGGCTCCTTTTGGAGTGTGGAATATGACTGGCAGACAGTACTTGCTAACTGTTCATGTTTTCTCACGTTTCCCAGCTGCCAGTGCAGTGAAGCTGGGGCTATGTCAGGACAGGTTGCATCAGTGTGATGTGACCAGAAGTGGTACGTGTCCCTTCCGGGCTAATGCAGCTCTGAACCAGAGTGACTTCTCCAACTCCTTCTGCCCATGCAGGGGTGACCTTGGAGGCCACATGTATGAGATGACACAGCTGCAGGGGACGCCGCTCCACCAGACCTCGTGGAGGTGAATGAAAGACAAACTTTTTTGATTTATTGTAGAGACGAGGTCTCACCATGTTGCCCAGGCTGGTCTCGAATCCACGGGTTCAGGCAATCTTCTCATCTCGGCCTCCCAAAGTGCTGGGATTACAGGTTTAAGCCACCGCACCTGGCCTCGGGCTACAATTTTTTAAAAGGCTTTTCTGTGTTTTCGCTTTTGGATCTTGTTTCTGGGAATTTTTTTCAGGTTACTAAATCCCATGTTTTTTGTCAGGGTCTCACTCTTTCACCTGGGCTGGAGTGCAGTGGCATGCTCATGGCTCACTGCAGCCTCAAACTCCTGGGTTCAAGCGATCCTCCAGTCTCAGCCTCCATAGTAGATGGGACTATAGGTGTTCACTACCATGTCTGGCTAATTTTTTTTTATTTTGTGTAGAGACGAGGTTTTACTATGTTGCTCAGGCTGGTCTTGAACTCCTAGGCTCAAACAATTCTCCTGCCTCAGCTTCCTAAAGTGCTGAGATTACAGCCATGAGCCACCGTACTTGACCTGAACCTCATTTTTAAAAAAAGTATGACTGGACATAGTGGCTCACTCCTATAATCCTAGCACTTTGGGAGGCTGAGGTGAGAGGATTACCTGAGCCCATGGGTTTGAGACCAGCCTGGGCAACTTGGTGAGACCTCATCTCCACAATAAATCAAAAAATTAGCCGGGCATGGTGGCGCGTACCTGTAGTTCCAGCTACTTGGAGGACTGTGGCAGAAGGATCGTCGGAGCCCAGCATGTCAAAGCTCCGGTGGCCGTGAACATGCCACTGCACATCAACCTAGGCGACGGAGTGAGACTCCAACTAAAAAAAAAAAAAATGTGGTCCCTCTGCTTGCTTCCTTTCTTGATGGCATGATTTTGCTGAGAAAAATGTAAAACTTTATTAGCCTTTTAGAAAACTTAAAATCTCTCCAAATTGGCTCCTCTGATACCTGTTCTTCCATTTCCTTCCACTTCTGCTCTTCCTTTCTCTTGCCATCGTTGATACCACATGAAGAAATCTAGGGATGTCTAGGGATGCTGAGACTCCTTGAGGAATGCAGAAAAAAGTGCCACACACACACACCCCTTTTTGGGTGGAATCTTCTGTGTGGAATCTCAAGTTATGGTTAGGCTCCTCTCAGGTCAAAAGATCTCTTTTGCATTGAGTTTCCTGATATTTTCAATTTTGGGTGTGCCAGGGATTATATTGACTATGAGAGAGAACTTGAACGTTGTGTGCGCTATGGCTGGCAAGTCATTGGTGAAAGCTGCAGTTCTGGAAGTGGCTGACAGTGATTGCTGTGAATAGTTATTACTAAGCTGGGCTCGGTGGCTCAGCCTGTAATCCCGTGCCTTTGGGAGGCCGAGGTGAGTGGATTGCCTGAGCCCATGGGTTCGAGACCCACCTGGGCAACTTGGCGAGACCTCACCTCTACAATAAATCAAAAAATTAGCCGGGCATGGTAGTACGCGCCTGTAGTTCCAGCTACTTGGAAGGTTGAGGCGGAAGGATCGCCAAAGTCCAGCAGGTCGAGGCTGCGGTGGCCGGGAGCGGCCACTGCCCTCCAGCCTGGGCAACAGAGTGAGACTCCAACTAAAAAAAAAAAAATAGTTATTACTGCAGGGGGCTACTTGCTTCTTGCATATTTAGAGGAGAAAGGCACAGTTTGAACACTTGGAGGCTATGAAAACACGCTCCACCAAAGGGAGAGAGGTTGCTTGGCGTTGCTTGGCATTTGGTCACCTACCAGTCACAAGAGAATGTCTTTGTAGCTAGGAGCACTGTGGAAACTTTGCACAGCTCAAGCCCACAGTATTTCCTTCTTTTGGGAACCCCGGATTCAATGTAAAAGTGGAGTCCTTAATTTTATTATTATTATTTATTTTATTTTATTTTTTTGAGCTGGAGTCTCGCTCTGTCACCCAGGCTGGATGGCATGCTCACAGCTACCACAGCCTCGGCCTGCTGGACTCAGGCGATCTTTCCACCTCAGCCTTCCAAGTAGCTGGAATCACAGGTGTGCACCACAACACCTGGCTAATTTTAAAATTTATTGTAGAAATGAGGTCTCTCCAAGTTGCCCAGGCTGGTCTCAAACCCGTGGGTTCAGGCAATCCTCTCACCTCAGCCTTCCAAAGTGCTGGGATGATAGGCATGAGCCACCGCACCCAGCCTGTAATCCTTAATTTCTTTTTTTTTTTTTGAGTTGGAGTCTCACTCGGTCACCCAGACTGGAGTGCAGTGGCCGCTCCCGGCCACCGCAGCCTCGACCTGCTGGGCTCCGGCGATCCTTCCGTCTCAGCCTTCCAAGTAGCCGGAATTACAGGCGCGCGCTACCATGCCCGGCTGATTTGTTGATTTATTGTAGAGATGAAGTCCTGCTGCTCAGGCGGGTCTCGAACCCGCAGCCTCAGGTAATCCACTCACCTCAGCCTCCCAAAGGCGCAGGATTACAGGCTGAGCCACTGAGGCTGGCTATTCCTTACTTTCTAAAGACTTAGGTGCTCTGCCTTTCTGCTGTACCTGCATTTTTCATATTTAAATATTAGGCCCTGAAAACTGCAAATGCTTTGTTGGTCCTATTTGTTAGTGGGCTCTGCCCTGAGCTTGGCAATCCAGTTTAGAAATAAAAACTAAATTTAAAGGTCACTTATCAGGGGAGGGTAGAGTAGAAAAAAAATTAAAAAATAAAATAAATAAAAGTCACCTATCTAACTAGATTAATCTCTAAAATATGACTTTCTGGCACTGAGTAAGCTATTTTGAAAAGTTTTCTGGATTTTCTCTAGGGTCATCCGTATATATCTTTGTAAAGTCTTGTAGTGAAATTTTATAATTTTGTGTTACCTTGATATTCATTTTAAATCTTCCTCTAACTAATACACCCAAATACCTTCTTGAAAATGTTTAAACTCTCTCTCTGTGCTTTGAGATGCAAATTTTCTACCTTGTTTTCTGTAAAATTGTATAAAGACTTGGATAAACTTTTATTTGTTCCATTTACAGAGGCCCAATGTAATTCAACTTTTTTTTTTGGGTCAGTGTCTCTGTCACCCAGGTTGGAGTTCAGTGGCACGCTCATGGCCACACCAACATCAACCTGCTGGGCTCTGGCGATTCTTCCACCTCAGCTTTCCAAGTAGCCAGAACTACAGGCACATGCTACCACATCCATTTACTTTTTTGATTTATTGTACAGACAAGGTCTCACCAAGTTTCCCAGGCTGGTCTCTAACCCCTGGGCTCAGGCAATCCTCTTGCCTCAGCCTCCCAAAGTGCTGGGATTACAGGCTTGAGTCACCGCACCCAGCTCAACTTTTAAACTAGTGAGTTTTACCTGACTCATGGTTAAAATTTTTAAAATAAATCTATAACATCTTTATTTGAGTCTGCCTGTATTTTTTATGTATACCTGTGTGCATGTTTGGGTTTGTATCTCGTCTACAAGTTACAAAAATTGACTTACAAATAACTGAGCACTCATAACTGAGTAAGTCCAAATGTTTTTCAAGTTTATGTGACTTAAGTAATCTTTGGTAAATAAAACTAGTTTTTAAATTTTTGGTAATAAATCTTTTATTTTTTGAGTTGGAATCTCACTCTTGTTGCCTAGGCTGGAGCACAGTGGCACGCTCACGGCCACCTCAGCCATGACCTGCTGGGCTTAGTCGATCCTTCTGCCTCAGTCTTCCAAGTAGCTGGAACTACAGACACATGTCACCACACCCAGCTAGTTTTTGTGATTTATTGTAGAGATGCGGTCTCACCAAGTTGCCCAGGCTGGTCTCGAACCCCTGGACTCAGGCAATCCTCTCACTTCACCCTCCCAAAGTGCTGGGATTACAGGTTGAGCCACCATGCCTGGCCAATTATTGGTAATATAAAATTAGAGTGCCTTCAACATTGTCAGTATTAAACATAATTCAGACATTTTTGCCTGGGTATATTAGTCAGACAGGTTTATACTATCTCTGATAAATGTTTTAAGGTCATAAAACTGTTGTTTCTGTGATATTTTTAATACTTGCCTGATGTATCTGTGAGCTAAAGTTTTCAGTTTGCTGCTGGGGTTCCCCTAAGCCTTGCACACATCTTACTGTCAGCTTACATCTTTGGCTGTGAGCCTTTAGATCCTGGGATCTAGACAGGGGCCATGATGAGGCCTGAAGACATATATATGTCCTGAGCACCTAGGACACTAGCTGCAGGATAGGGTCAAACTCAATATGTCCTTCTTTGCCCAGTTATGCTCCTGGCCATGCTAGGAAGGGTCAGATCTTCCAGACATCATCTTCACAACTCTGTCCTCTATCCGAAGTGCTATACCTAGTATGTAAATTCAGAACGTAGACAGGTCCTGCCCCTTATTGTCATCCTGGGTGCCATGTGGGTACTTAGGACCCAGTATAATCTATGCTCCCAAGATGCAGTTCTCAAACTTAGCCCCAATAAACTCTCTACTTATATTGATTTTGCCTCAGTTATTCTCTTTAGGTTGACATACGCCCAGACCATTATCTTAGGCCGTCTCTTCTACCCCAAATCTTGCCTTTTCCATTTCCCCAAAGCCTGTCCTCAACCCTTTCAAATCTCTCTTGAAAATTCATCTTTAAGAAACTAGACCTTGCTAATCCTCTTCTGGCTCCATTCCATTTGTTCCAAGATCCTCTTTAACCTCCGGGCATAGAATTATAAACTGTAGGATCACGGAAATGTCTGGCATAAAGGATCATCCCAGAGACCTCATCTCTACAATAGATCACAAAAGTAGCCAGGCATGGTGGTGGTGCATGCCTGTAGTTCCAGCTATTCGGAAGGCTGGGGTGGAAGGATCACCTGAGCCCAGCAGGTCGAGGCTGGGGTGGTCGTGAGCGTGCCACTGCACTCCAGCCTGGGTGACAGAATGAGACTTCAACTCAAAAAATAAATAAATAAAAATAAAGGATCATCCCAATCTTTTTAGCTATGAGCCCCAAGTCTGAGATAACTAAGCTAGTTAAAGGACAAAGCCAAGTCTAGAACCCAAGTCTTTGGATCCTTTGCTCAAGATTATTTTCACTACATAAAAATATCTATTACTTGTGCTTCTTTTCTCTGTCTATATTCTTATGGTTTTTTCATGAGACCCATCCTTCTAATTTTTTTTAATCACTCATTATCATCATCATTGTCAATCACTCTGTCTGTTCCCCAGAGCACCCCACGCAGTGACAGTGGAAAACTCTATAACCACTACTAATTGCTCAGTTCCTTAACTCTTTCTTTTTATATCCCAAATGATTACACTTTTATCATCCTGTGAGTCTATCATCTTTGAAGCTCAGGGAGACCAGAGTTGGTACAATTTAAGAAGCATTGCTAATAGTGTAGGACCTCCAAGGCTTTATCTGAAATGTAAAAATACAACTTGCTGAACTGAAACAGCAGGAAATCTAAAGACCATAGCAACCACATTATCAGGGATGTTGACCCAACTCTCCTTGCCTGTTAGGAACCATTGAATGGGAAGACTCCAAATTTTGGAAGGACTGGTTCATTGCTTATATTGTGAACTACCCTGGCTATACTACACTACAGTGAAATCCTTCCCACAGAGTTGGCAAGAATTGCATGCTGGGATCTGGACAGAAATGTAGTTCTAATTAAGCATTAATTAGACTGTAGTTTGACCCACTTCCTTGTTGCAAAGGTCAGGAAGCATTAGATACTGACCATTTGCATCACCATCGTTCCTATAGATAGAATTTCTGACATTAGGGTCATAATAAGAATGTTTAGAACCTGATTTGTGTCCCCATTGTTCCTATAGACAGATTCTCTGATGGAATCATAAAGCTTTCATTTAAGGATTGCTTAAGAATGTTTTTCAAGCCGGGCTTGGTGGCTCTGCCTGTAATCCCGCGCCTTTGGGAGGCTGAGGTGAGTGGATTGCCTGAACCCACGGGTTCGAGGATTGCCTGGGCAACTTGGTGAGACCTCATCTCTACAATAAATCAAAAATGAGCTGGGCGTGGTAGTGCATGCCTGTAGTTCCGGCTACTCAGAAGGCTGAGGCTGAAGGATCGCCAGAGCCCCAGCAGGTAGAGGCTGCGGTGGCCGGGAGCAGCCCCTGCACTCCAGTCTGGGT